>NC_134028.1:8817606-9123692 GCF_964204645.1 Tubulanus polymorphus | reverse complement strand
ATGGCCCAGTTGTGGCAAGTCCTAAAGTCGTCTCAAACTATGAAGACTGGTCAGGTTCGATTGGCTTTAGAAATCGAAAGTACCTCTTACTAAATCTCGGCGCCTGGAAAGCCGACAGATTCTACGTTATGAACTAACGCATCTAGACATAATCAGGAGCTAATCAGCCAATAGATCATCATTATCGGTTCGCTCGTCGGAAAACTCTGTCATTGCAGATTTGAAAGCACTACTACAATCAAACGGGTCACCAGAGCCTCCATCAGCGCCTATTCTAGGTCGAGCTAGTTTAGGTTTGCGTTGTTGAACAGGTGGCGCTACCGGTAATACGAAATCTGCAGAATTATACGACATATAACCACTATCAGTAACGTCGTTATCGTTTTCTTTTGATTGTTTTAGAATCGGTTTCAGTAGTTTTGACCCCGGTGCCTGGTTATACGCTGTGTCATCATCAGCGGCGTTTTTCGTACGCGAAAAATCGACCTTTTTCAGTTTTTCAGAAAATCTATGTTTATTGCGGTCGACCGGGAGTTGGATTTGTTTTATGCGACGACCTTTCGATTTTTCTTTCGCGAATGATTTCCCGATCGGCGGAATGGCCTTGAATTTGATTATTTCGTTTTCCGCGGTCTCCGATTTGCTAAGATGGCGTCGGGAAAAATCGTACGGACTTTCGCCGGATGCTGTTTTTCGCTTGATGATTTCTAACCGGTGTAAACACGCCGGTGATAAGACCGACGACCTGCCCGGCAAACCCGTATTATTATATTTAACTTTTCCTCTAGGGGGCGAGACGGGACAATCGTCGATTTCGTAATAATCGCGATATTCCGGCGAATATGTTTGGGCGATATTCGAACTAATTTGCGACGTCATTTTACGATAGTTTTCTAAACAGTTACTCAATTCCATAAACGTTAATTCGCGCTTCTTACGGTGACGAACGACCCCCACTTGATCTTTCGATTCGCTTTCCACATTGGCGATTGGTGGAAGACTATAATTGTTGGTTCGCGTATCGTCAGTTTTGCTATAACTATCGGTTACGCGTTTTTCGCGAATTTTTTGTCCGATTCTAGGTCGTTGTCGGAGCAGGCGTCCTTCGTTGGTGTGAGGCGGGCTGCCGATCGGGTTTTCGCGGCGAGTTTTATTCGGCGTTTTTTCAACGCGCGATACCTCCTCGCATACAGCAGGAAGTCCCACGCAAATCACCTCTTTATTCCAAAGTCGTTCTGATTTATCATAATCGTACGAGTACCTCTCCAGTGTTCGCTGTTCGCGTTGATGATTCGACGATACATCGCGATCTTCTATATCGATTATTACGGATTCGGACCTGCTATGTTTTAGTTTTTGTTTCTGTCGCTGGTGAACTATTTGCTGGCGCGCCTGTTGTTGTTGTCTGGGAGATTCGTAGGAAACCTCTAAGGCTGATTGGTTGGCCCTCATTTTTACCACTGTTGTTTCGGGCTAGTGTCAGTATTCGGTGTTATTTTTCGAATCCTCTTTTACAACTTTCGTTTTCCACACTAAAGAAAAAGAGGATAAAAACATGTAAATCTGTGTATACAAAACTTGATCATTGTAGTTTATTCGATCAACGTAAATCGTCGATGGATCGAATGAAATGATTAAGGTATATTTAGCTTAATTAAGAAAATAAATAGGTAAAACGCGATTCTCTAGAACATGGTCAAAAGTCTACAATTCAAAACATGAAATGGATGGGCCTAACCAAAGCCGGTTCTGAAATGGTATATGTGCGGTGTAGTTGCGAATGGGTTGAAATTGGAATATTGATTGCACGCGCCTTTCTAACGCGTAAAAGAGCAGGCACTCTGTAAAATAACACTCTCTAATGTGTCAAAATCACTGGCGAAAGTATAATCACGACTGCAGTGAAGAGATTACAATACACCGTTGACCCGTGGTATCTCAGCCGTGCTGTTTACTAACCAATAGGGCAGCTTTGACCTTGTAATGTTTTATTTCACAATACTGTTGGCCCTACGTGTATCTTTCAATATCTACGGTCGTGTTTAAGTAGTGCGGCGGGTAAAAACCGGATAAGTGGGTATTGTGCGTTCGTCAATCGAACATTTCACTATCAAAGTGGGAATTGCACAGTAATTTTACTTTCTTTCGCTAGTTAAATCAAAATGTGAGGAATTAGGCGGCACGTACACACAACGCCAGCACAATCATTTACTTCCCCGAGGGGTTGACAATTCTTCTGATAAATCCAAAACAAATACGCTATGTATATATATATTTATATATGTACGCATCGATCGTCCTAATTAATTGCTTGGCAAACTGAGAAGTCTCTTTTCTCTTAGAGACGAGTAAATCAATAAACGATCGCCTACCGATAAACAAATTCAGTGCCCCCGTATTAGTTCAGGAACCACGCTGAAACGAAGCAGATTGATTAGCAATTTCTAATTGAATTAGATTTTCATCTTGGACAGGGCTTCGGGAACGTTCAGGAACCATCGTCATCAAACCCACTCGCCAGATGAGTTGAACTCCAATGGAATGACTTAACAATTCATATAAGTTTCATTTCAATTGTAAACAAAGTGAGATTTACAGTCTATGTCGCAAATAATGAAATTAAATTCAAGTCGATCTATGTGCAATTTAAATTCTATCGTATTAATCAATTTCTAGCTTCTTTCATTTGAATTCAAAAAATACGTATACAGGCGTTTCGTATTTTCATAATCTCGACCTGTGCTATCTATTGTGATTAAGTGATTAATAGCCAATGAGTTAGTTCAATGTCAATGAAAAGATAACTTAATCATTTCAATCATCGACGTAACAGTTTTTTTGTAAAGCGATTAAAAACCATATACACTTGAAATGTAGAGCCTACAAGATAATGACAAATCACCAGTACAAATATATATTACTTCCTATTTCGCTTCTATATTACTATTCTAGACATTAAAAATAGTTCTCTATTCCTGGTTAAATCGTGTGTAAACTTTATAGAATCCGAATTCAAACGACTGAATGTTATTTATAACTTACGATATTTACTAGTGCATCCATAATGTGGGTTTATTCCATTTATCATTTTTTGATTGATTTAAATCCCAAAAAGAATTTTTGGAATAAGGTAAATCCATGCAGATCCGTGATAATTCGCTATATGCTATCGCGATTGTTTTACGCACAGTTGGCGATCTTACGAATCGGTACACGCGAATGTTGCGCTCCGTTCAAGAGTGCCACGTAGTGATCGGTGTAGCAACTAAACAGACAAGGTAACATGTACCAATTAAAGGAATTTAATATAGTCTACTATATCAATTCTTGAAAACACGCTTTTTGCAATACTTTGCATCTCATTGTTTGGGAGTTCATGCCTCACGTATGGGTCATCGATGACCAGGCGAAGTGTGGACTCGGGCTGAACATCGATTTAACCAGTAACTGACGTGAAGGATCGCCAATGAGTCTTATTTTACTCGGGTCGAATCACCGAAAAAGTGTCTCCATTTACATAAACCCCTAGAAATTAGATGTAAATTTAATAATGATTACCATGCCTACAAGATGACCGAACTACGTCAATCCGTATTAAAGCGACAGTTTATCCATGAACCATACATTTACTTTGCAAGGGCGGATCTAGGGGGTGGACCGGGTGGACCAGTCCATCCCCTTGAAAAATCAAAAGTGCCCTCCTGGCTTTCAGAAATATCAGGAAAAAAAACAATAGAAGAAAATTCCAACACTCGATTTTCTATTTGTCCATCATTAGGAAATGAAGCCAATATTTTCGGATAGACTTACGCATACCCCACCCCTCCCCATAAAATTACCAGAACATTGGCAGCCTCTCCCTCTAGTCCCTCTCCCTCTCCCCATCCCCTCCCCTCCCTATCCCTCACCCCTCCCCTCCCCTCCCTCTCCCTCACCCTCACCCCTCCCCTCCCCCTCCACCTCAACGACCTTGATTCAATTTCAATTTATTTTATTTTATCTATTAAAAGTAATTAATTTCCGGTTTACAACTATGCCCTAGTATCGCCACCTACAGATATTTTTATGCATCGATGTCTTTTTTATGAAAACACGAGTTTATCTTTTAGATAAACAGCGCCAACTACTGACATTTTCACGCATTGATGTCATTTTCACGAACACAGGAAGTTTGTCTTTTTGGCGGGGATGGCCGCCCAATATGTCCGACTGGATTCGTGCTCCCCCTTAAGTCACCTTCTCGATCCGCATCTGCATTAGAAATTTGAATGTTTCAATGTATCTTTTTTTCTCAGTGGTACGTACCTGGCCAAAATATTCACCACTAATAACTCAAATAAATTATACATACGCATTATACTTTACATTTACATCTGGTCCTTTTGATTTATGCATATATGTGCCAAAATTGAGGGAAAATTAAGCCATCAACATATGTATATATATGCATTATACAGGTGTTGTAAAGATCAGATAACACACCCGGTATATACATTTTCATAATTCAAGTTGTGAAATCAAAGTATTCACGAAAACGTTGAATATATTTGAAATCGTGAAAAATTGTGAATTGTGACCATCGAAAAGTAGTAGATCATTGATAAGAATCAGAACGAACCGGGGCAAGCGTTCCAAATCGATGAGTGAACAATTCTTTGACACCGGTTGGAACGGATTCTATTTATTTTGTTGAGGTTCGCTATTGAAGATGGACGATGCGGCGTATGCCTCCGCGTTGGACGCTTTCATGTTTTATTTTGGTGGACAAGCAATGATGCGGAAACGTCTTTCGGACGCGTTACGGTCTTGTTACAACCAGGAAGGAAATGGACTGCGGGTTCTATCGATCGGGCCGGCGCGAGGTCATGCGTTAGAAGATGCAATATGCATAGTAGGCGAAGAAATTAAGTTAGAGCGCGTGGACTGTGTGGAATGCAACAATGTTATGATTGCTGAATTGAAAGAACATGTTGGTTTATTAGCTGCAAACTATCGTTTTGATTTCACCGTTTATCATCGAAAATTCTCAGTCGAGGACGCGACCGCGGCTTCCTTCCTACCGAGTAACTTCTACGATTTAATCGTGTTCAACCACGTGATGTATTATTTCGACGATCCTGCTCGTGTGATACACGAGGCCGTCTGTCGACTTACTCGAAATGGTGGCCACGCGTTTGTATGTCTTAACGTACTAAACACAGTCGGGAAGATCTGCGGCGAAATTAACCGTATCGTGCCAAGGAGAGGAGACTACCAGAAGAAAGCTCCGCGCATAGGGTGGAACCCGTTTGATATGAGAAAGATTCTGATCGATGCAAAATTGCGAATCGTTTTGGATTCTACCGATGAATATGGAATTGCATTACACATCGCTTTAAGACCAGCTCGACCCTGTATCAGCGAACAGGATAGAGAAATGCGGAGACTCGCTGATGGCGTTTTATCGTTTTACGCCCAAAGAGATGTCAGTGAATTAGCCGAGGAGGAACGCACTCAAATACAGAATGTCATCCGTCGTCACACATATGAAACATACGGGTTTCCTTTTGATAAACAAATAGTCGAAAGTTACTTGGTAGTTAGAGAATAAAATTGAAAAAGACAAACAAAAATTATATCAGCATGAAGAAAAATATATTGGTTGGGTTTCTGTCAGTAGGTTCCTTTGAATTAAAAGTTCTATAGTAAGAATATCTATATAAGTACTAAGTATTGATATGGTTTTTCCATAGAGTTCATGCACTCAGAATTTAATGATTTTGAATATAAACTGCTATTATAAATGTTCTTAAGTCGTTTAAAAGACTTTCCGTTTTCTTTTTTAATTTTCCGTATCAGATTTTTCCAATTCTTCTCTCAAATCGGCTGCGTTGATAATGTGGAAGAAGCTTGTGATGAAAATCACCGCGCAAATGATGACCCCGATATAGTGCATCAAATATTGCGTCATCCTGAACTGCATTGACGGCCACACCAAATGGACTGTTCGTCGCCGTGGCGGTGTCGTTCTGAAAGGCCGTGTGGACGACGCCGTGGCAGACGATGACGAATATGAATTCAGAATTCCGAAGGCCATCGCAGCGGTGAACCAGTTCTTAGTCTTTACGCGATGAGCGTGGATTGTCAAACCGGCAAACAGCATGATCAACACGGCGAACCATAAATGATAGATGACATTGATTAGTAGAATAGCCGTAACTACTCCAATCAAAATAGCAAGAAACCAAACACAATCGCTATTATTCCGACTCGTAGCATTTTCTTAGTATCGTCATCTTCATTTTCGTTCGCTTTGCGGAGTTCTATCGTATAGTTACTTTACTTTATTCTTCTTTATCAAAGTGTGTACTACACTGGCCTGACAAAAATACATATTCTAACCAAATGATTTAATAAAAGATTGCATTTACAATCATTTTAATGGGGTAGCTATAGTTTCGTCATCTCGAAGCAATCATCGTCTTCTGAACATTGAAGTTAGATATCTTCCAACAGTTCAATAACTTCCGAATTCTTACTACTCGATCTTGTTTTTCTTCTGTTATGAGTACATGAATGATGTTATGAAACGTTACATAATTTGTCGGATGACACAGACAACTGGCCTGAAACCTACTATACCTATTGAAAAGGGTAGATACCAAAACATACCAAGTGGCGATCGCATGTACGAAATGTAACCTTATCAAAGTTGGTGACTTATGTTATGTTTTGGAATGCAATACATTTCGGATTTGCGTAATTTGTCAAATAACTAGGTTATGTAGTTAACCTATACGGTACATAGAATCTGCTAGTTCAAAGAGACTGTCATATATTATTACAGAATCTAGATCTTATATAAATGGCCGTATTATAAGATTCTGTAAAACTATTTGGGTTTTATTGTTCACTGCAATGGCAAACTGGATATTCGCCAAGATGAAACATAAAACATGGAAGATGATCGAAGTAGGAATACATAGCTTTTTAGTAGGGAATCTTTTAACATAAAGCCTATAAGCCATTTGATTGACACATGAGGCGGTACTTGCGATCTGCCGATGACGTCAGATGTAAGCAATGATATAACCGAGTGCATCGCGCACGCGTACAAAACAAACATGACAACAAATTTAAATTCAATTTTGTGACACCAATTTGAATAGGCTTTTAATTAGAAATTGCCTTTTACCAATGACTTTTTCAACTGAAGCCAGCTATGTCATTTGTAGATGGAAAGATAGAACAAATTCATGTCTTTGTCAAACTCATTTTATAGACACTGAAATGATTTTGTCCAAGGGAAATGTTTATTTTCATCGTTTTTTTCGGATGTGAACAGCCTGAAGAAATATTTACCCGACGACTACAGATCACACCCTGTTATAAAATTTGTTTGATTAATATTTTACGCGAGTTTTCTTGCTATTACTAATCTCTGACTATCTTCATTTTATGGTTGTATAACCTCAACTCCCCGAGTAGTCCACCCCCTAAAAAATTCATCCTTGCGTCTTATGAGAACTAACACCTAAATCCTTTAACCTTGATCAGCCTCTTACTCAATTTCTTCAAGTGATGTAAAACTTATGGCAGAATTAATGGTTAATTTCTCGATTTTTTTCATCCCAAAGAATAATTTATAAATCGAGCAGTAAGATGACACTTGACAACCCGATTCAAATTTGCCAATAAATGCGTTCAGATGTCCGGGTCATTTTTACGTACGTGTATCAAATTTGAGGTAAGAATTAAAACCTTCAACACATACATATGCCACGCCGAGAAATATGGAGTTGCATTACACAACGCTTTGCTACCAGCTCGACCCTGTATCAGTGAACAGGATAGAGAAATGCGGAGACTCGCTGACGGCGTTTTATCGTTTTACGCTCAAAGAGATGTCAGTGAATTAGCCGAGGAAGAATGCTCTCAAACACAGAATGTCATCCGACGTCAAACTTGTGTCCTGACAGCGACGGACCTCTGTATCCTCCATGCATGTCCAGAGTACAACAGTTTAATCATCGAAAAAGTATCTCCATTACGAGAAATTAACTAAACTTGATTAAATTACATCATTTTTCATAAGCGATACTGTGCCTACGAGATGACCGAGAGTGAGTCAAGTGAAAGAGAGGTGCCGGTTAGTCTAGTCAGACGTTAATCAATGGATCGAAAATTTTAAAAGAAAATCTCATTGAACACAAAACATTACGTTACTACCATTAACACAATGTTACTCCCATTAACCTTACCAGATGTTTAATTCCAATACGAAATGAAATCGACCGGTAACATGATTATACTCGTCCCGCAATTTTGATAAAGTTTAAATGTATTTTGGGATCTCATCTCAGTTTCCACTTACGAATGAGAAGTATCTACGCACGTGAAGGTTTGCCCTTTTATCAAATGGCTGTAATAGTTATAAAAAACGACACATTAATTCTGCAAATGTTGTCAGAAAAAAAAATTGACAGAACGCAGTAAGTCACCAACATACTTCATTTTTTCAATATATGGATACGTACTTCATTTTCTCTTCTTAGATACCGACTGGTTAGGGAAGATACTGCGTTTTGCCAATTTATGGCTATTGGAGATATTAGTTTGAGGTGACGTGTGCAATTGAAATGAGCAGGTTAAGTTTACGCAGAATCAATGAAAAGTAATTTTTGAAATATTTTGGACATGCAGCGTTTTGTCGCATCATTAACCTTACCAGTTGTGTCTTAAGCATAATGAAACTTGGTTTTTCATCAACAAGTCTGCACTGTCTACTTCAGTTGAATTCCTTTAAAAGGTTTTTTTAAAAACGGTTCATAGGTTTCAGTCAAAACCTCAAAATCGTTACAGTTTTTTCCTTCAATTGTGGGTTTCATTCGCCGTTTCAAAACTTGTTGTTTATAAGGCCCAGCTCTTAAAAAAGAGTCCTTAAAAAAGACTATAGTGGCTGATTCAGGCTACATTTAAAAAGTATGACACTCAATCTCTACAATTTTTATACTTTTATTACTTTCGTCACAATGTTACTTGGTTTTTCTAATCTCAAAGAGGAAGTTAATTGCTTAGCTATCATTTTTGTTGTACATAAATCAGATAGGTTAGACATATGTTGGTCATGATAACATCCCTTTTCATTCGGATTCTTCTGCCCGTCGGGCCTTGAGAGTCCTGGTTAGGGGGGTTCCACAGCAATTGGGGCTCAAAAAGGCTCTTCCCATCGTCTTTTTCCAGCCTAAACTATCCGAAAACACTAACAAGCTATGACCCTCTTTTTCCTGGACTGAAATGGGTTAAATGCTTTTACTCTCTCTCTCTCCTCCCTACACAGGCCTACCCGGTCAAATTTCGCAGAGTCTGGAAAATTTTAACTTTTATCATTCTAATAACCTACTATCGGAACATTAAATTATTCATATTCTTTTGTAGTCATTACTTTGAGTAATACATCTATCCGGGGAATTACCGTTTTGAAAAGTTGCGACATTCCATTCTATTCGTCGCCCTTATCTATATGTTTGTTATACGTTGGTGGAAATAGTTTCCACGTGTGACGCATCCGGGTAAGTTCATTTTTATGGTTATTTTGTGCCTACGTAAAGTAATGCAAATAGGATGATATTGCAAACAAGCTAATGAAAACGATGGAGGCCCAATGCAACTTACAAGCTCCGGTAAGTCCATTTGCTAATGATTGCGATAGAATATGTATTAATTAGATACAAGAAACTAGAGTGGTAAATTCTACCCGGTACCGCAATAAACTATCTAACTCTAGATTTGAGTATAAGGCAGAATTTTGAACTATACTGCAGATCATGGTTTATCGGTTGAGTTCTTTCATATCTCAGATAATCTTGTCTATATTTTCAGAAAATTGACACTACTTCGGAAACTGCAGATATGGACTCTTTGCAATTTACTGAACAGAGGTAATATTCATGCATTTTTTTCACTTATTGCCCGAAGCAGC
This sequence comes from Tubulanus polymorphus, assembly GCF_964204645.1. Classification (NCBI taxonomy): domain Eukaryota; kingdom Metazoa; phylum Nemertea; class Palaeonemertea; order Tubulaniformes; family Tubulanidae; genus Tubulanus; species Tubulanus polymorphus. The sequence continues at coordinate 9,113,731 of NC_134028.1, read as the reverse complement.
CACCATGATAATCTAGAACTATCATTGATCGTGTAATTTAGACTGGTGGTGGCCAGGTTAACGAACAATTCTTACTTCACGATCATATTAAATAGAATAGAATATGATTATATCAAAATGTTTGTAGAAGATTCGCACATTCATTAGCTACGTATACAATGTTTGCGTCCGAATATTGCGCCTGAGACGGGTCAGACTGAATTAAATGTGAAAAATGGATGCCTGCTTAAACGACTGTGTAATTAAGTGGGAATTTGTGAAAATGTATGAAAAAAGGACTAAGAAATGTGTCTGTCAAAATATTTATGCCATAAAAAGTGGAGCACACGACTTACGCACAAGGTGTGAAACAGCATAGAATTTTATGATTATTGTATGGTTAAAATCTTTTAAGTCTGTTAAGTCAATTCTATTTCAATCTTTCCAAATTTCAACCACCAATTTATTGTACTGGACGTGAACAAAAACGAGAACAAGTCTGGAAAAAAGTTCATCCTGACTCAACTGTTTGAACGATGATGATTTGAAATTATGTCTCTGTCTACAATGATTCATCGCACATCAACGAACATTTCTTCAGAACACGAATCGCCGAACAGTGTTTTCCTGCTTCACTAGACCAGTGGGCGTCATGAGCGCTCCTACATAACGAACTGGGAAATTTAAATGTTTTACAATTAAGAGAAAATATCTCTCTCTCTCTCTCTCTCTCTCTCTCTCTCTCTCTCTCTCTCTCTCTCTCTCTCTCTCTCTCTCTCTCTCTCTCTCTCTCTCTCTCTCTCTCTCTCTCCTCTCTCTCTCTCTCCTCTCTCCCTCTCTCCTCTCTCCCTCTCTCCTCCCTCTCTCCCTCTCTCCCTCTCTCCCTCTCTCCTCCCCTCTCTCCTCTCTCCCTCTCCTCTCTCTCTCCCTCCCTCCCGCTCTCCCTCTCCCGCTCTCCCCTCCCTCCCTCCCTCCCTCCCCCCTCCCCCCCTCCCTCTCCCTCTCTCTCCCTCTCCCTCTCCCTCTCTCCCTCTCCCTCTCCCTCCCTCTCCCTCTCCCCCTCTCCCTCTCCTCTCCCTCTCCCTCTCCCTCTCCCTCTCCCTCTCCCTCTCCCTCTCCCTCTCCCTCTCCCTCTCCCTCTCCCTCTCCTCTCCTCTCTCTCCCTCTCCCTCTCCCCTCTCCCTCTCTCTCCCTCTCCCTCTCCCTCTCCTCTCCCTCTCCCTCTCCCTCCTCTCCCTCTCCCTCTCCCTCTCTCTCCTCTCCCTCTCCCTCTCCCTCTCCTCCCTCTCCCTCTCCCTCTCCCTCTCCCTCCCCCTCTCCCTCTCCCTCTCCCTCTCCCCTCTCCCCTCTCCCTCTCCCTCTCCCTCTCCCTCTCCCTCTCCCTCTCCCTCTCCCTCCCTCTCCCTCTCCCTCCCTCTCCCTCTCCCTCTCCCTCTCCTCTCCCTCTCCCTCTCCCTCTCCCTCTCCCTCTCCCTCTCCCTCTCCCTCTCCCTCTCCCTCCTCCCTCTCCCTCTCCCTCTCCCTCTCCCTCTCCCTCTCCCTCTCCCTCTCCCTCTCTCTCTCTCTCTCTCTCTCTCTCTCTCTCTCTCTCTCTCTCTCTCTCTCTCTCTCTCTCTCTCTCTCTCTCTCTCTCTCTCTCTATGCACGCGGACTGTCTATTATCACAAATACTGGAGTTAGTGCGATGTGACAAGTTTATATATATATGACAAGTTCATATATCATAGTTTCTTTGTATATGTCGTTGTAATATGAATTCTATATGTATATGTATATGTGCGTCTATATATGTTAATCATTTGGTAATTATCTGTTTCATGTGAACCGCATTAATTATTGAATATTATTATTATGTAGTTTATTGAATGATTCACATACATTGCGATATCTTCTAAAAGAGCGGTTTCAATACTTTAATCAAGTTCTTCTAGCACGGCATCTACATGACTATTTTGAATCTTTCTCTCGAAATTTTGCCGATGCCACTGCCTTCCGTAAGACGTTGAAAATATTGGGACGTCTAATGAACTCATCGACTTCGGCACTCATATCTACAAAGTTTGCATTAACTTCTATGAAGTAACCTAAATGCTTTGCTATATCGTAGTAACCTAGATTCTGGCATAAAAAAGTCATCGGACATTCCAATTTTCAGTGTACATTGTGGGGACTTGAATAACATTAATTTACTTTTCCCAGGATTAAAATTAATACTGAATCCATCTGAGTGTTACACAAATTCTCAACATTAGAATGCTGATTGTAATCACAATGATGTCAATCGCTTTTTCCGTTGATTTTGATTTTTTTTTGCCGGAGCTTAGATTTGGATGATTTACCCATATATGAAGCTCCTTTTTTCTCATGTGCGACCAGCTTTTAGTGTATCAGTTCGATTACTTGCAGGATCCGCATGTGGTTGAAAGATAATACCACAAAAGACGAGTTTCGAAAGTTGAAGAGTTATTTTCGGAAAGATCGAAAAAATCCATCGTTTATACCTCCTGCTGATATGGAAAAATGCAAAACTATGTTTGATTTCTTGGCGGAATTAGATAAGCGTCGTATTATCAATGAGAGTGAATCCAATTATGAGGAATTGGAAAAAGCTTATACAGCAATTGAAAACCATGGAGGGGCCGATTATTTGGCGGAGGTAACTAAGCATTTTGAGTATTCAGGCAATTCCTTCGTACTGAAGAAAATCGTTGAATGCAATGCAATAGATTGCAATACATATACATCATTTGAATATTCACGTTAGAGAACAGAAAAGATATCTATGAATACAATAGTTCCATCAATGTAATAATTAAATTGAAACGAATTCATATAAGTATTCATCATTCATTCCCATGCACTTTTTCCTGTAAATATTTTTGTAATTCTGGTATTGTATATACGTATATATTGTTTTCTTTTTCTGTTGATTCGTTTTTCATTGACGATCATGTGCACTTGATCATGATGAATAAACTAACTTGAACTTTAACTCGAAATCTACAAATTCGGTTTTTTACGTAGATTTTCCAATGTACATGTATAACGAATAAAGTTTCCGAGATATTGCGTTGTTACCACATTATTAAATTAAGGCGATCGCATTTATTTAATTGAATTTTATTTCCGTTTGATGATCCCGAAGGTTAGGGGTAACAAGGCGATTAGGGAAGACAATATTGGGGAAAATGAATATGATGATTTGTCGTAAGAGATTCGCACTCGGTAAGACACTTATTTCTATTTTTAAGCTATCCTTATTCATACGTTGATATAGAACTAGTGTACATATGCATTTACGTAATTTTTTTCAGATATGATGAAATATGTGAAAACGTCTACAACACATGAGAGATATGTACTCGGCCACGCAAAAAATACCATTGCTTCTCATCAGCCCTTTTTGGAAAGCTAACGAGGGAGGCAGGTTTTTATTTCTATCTCCTATTTTAAAAAAGAGAGGGAAATGAAAAGCCTTATTCCAAATTCCATAAGTGACGAAGGCTACTATTTATTATTTTTTTCTCCCCGGACGAAAAGCACTTCGTTACCGAATTACTTACCTGCCAGAGAAACGACTGTATGACAAAAACGTAAAAAGTGTGATCAGGTTGTTACGCGTATTCGGGATGCGTGCGGGAGTATTATTAAAAATTATAATTAAACTATTATTTAAAAAAGAAACGAAAACAAATTTCTACTTGTCGGATGCGCATCTTCATTTCTTTCTTTTTTTACTGACTTGACCTCAATGTGCGCGGAAAATGAAACTGATGAGAAACAAGCACTTTTTGTGTGGCCTTACTCCGTGAAAAAGATGGATGAAGAAAAATTCTTAGATTATTGAACTAATTTGGCAAAGTATATAATGTAATTGGTATATAGTGATATTGATGAAATAAATCGTTTTCTTATCTTAACTTAATTCATTGTTAAGCCTTCACAAAATATAAACGGTGCACATATATTTCATAGCAGATTAAAAACCACCAAACACTCGGTAACGTCTCGTTCTGACAATGACAGTTGAGCGCCCCTTCAATAGGTTTTTTAGGTTATTTTTTTTTTTGTTTTAATGGTTGATGATTCATTCACTGAGTACAATATCGATAACCTCTATGGGTAATAGCATTCTTATTGACTAATGAAATAATTCAATTAAATTAAGGAAACAATGTGTATAAGGAAACAGTACTATAATAACTCTCCTATTGATCTCTTTAGTTTTTGCCTGAACGTGGACGGCCCTGTATTAAGGATCATGCCTTCAAATTGCCTCTGAAATGCATCTAGTGGGCTTCGTTTTTTATAATTTTGCATACCCCATCTGCGTCGTGAGATAGTCTGTCCGACTGGATTCGTGCTCCCCCCTTAAGTCACCTTCTGCATCCACATCTGCATTAGAAAATTGAATGTTTCAATGTATCTTTTTTTCTTAGTAGTACGAACCTGGCCAAGATAGTCACCACTAATAACTCAATTTCAATTAATTTTATTTTATCTATTAAAAGTAATTAATTTCCGGTTTACAACTATGCCCTAGTATCGCCACCTACAGATATTTTCACGCATTGATGTCATTTTCACGAACACAGGAAGTTTGTCTTTTTGGCGGGGATGGCCGCCCAATATGTCCGACTGGATTCGTGCTCCCCCTTAAGTCACCTTCTCGATCCGCATCTGCATTAGAAATTTGAATTTATCTTTTTTTCTCAGTACGTACCTGGGCAAAATATTCACCACTAATAATTCAAATAAATTATACATACGTATTATACTTAACATTTACATCTGGTCCTTTTGATTTATGCATATATGTATCAAAATCGAGGGATATATATATATATATATATATATATATATATATATATATATATATATATATATATATATATATATATATATATATATATATATAAGCCTAATACAGGCTGCCACAGCAAATGATGTATAGATCAGATAATACACCCGGTATCTATATACATTTTCATAATTCAAGTTGTGAAATTAAAGTATTCACGAAAACGTCAATGGAAACTAAATAATCTTTGTATGGCATCGATAAACTGCAAAAGTCAAAGATTGAATATTTAACGGATCAAATACTAGGAACCGTAAGTTCAAATTATGTATATGCCGTGTCATCCGGTAAACAAATCATATTTCACCTGTTAAAGCATCATAGTTTGTGAATTTGCATTAACCGAAATCTTCGTTATCTAATTTAAGATTGTGTTTCCTTGCATGGGCTGAATATATTTGAAATCGTGAAAAATTGTGAAATTGTGGCAAGCGTTCCAAATCGATAAGTGAACAATTCTTTAACACTGGTTGGAACGGATTCTATATATTTTGTTGAGGTTCGCTATTGAAGATGGACGATGCAGCGTACGCCTCCGCGTTGGGCGCATACATGTTTTATTTTGGTGGACAAGCAATGATGCGGAAACGTCTTTCGGATGCGTTACGGACTTGTTTCCACCAGGAAGGAAATGGACTGCGGGTCCTATCGATCGGGCCGGCGCGAGGTCATGCGTTAGAAGATGCAATATACACAGTAGGCGAAGAAATTAAGTTTGAGCGCGTGGATTGTGTGGAATACAACAGTGTTATGATTGCTGAATTGAAAGAACGTATTGGTTTATTAGCTGCAAACTATCGTTTTGATTTCACCGTTTATCATCGAAATTTCTCAGTCGAGGATTCGACCGCGGCTTCCTTCCTACCGAGTAACTTCTACGATTTAATCGTGTTCAACCACGTGATGTATTATTTCGACGATCCTGGTCGTGTGATACACGAGGCCGTCTGTCGACTTACTCGAAATGGAGGCCACGGGTTTGTATGTCTAAACGTGCTAAATACAGTCGGGAAGATCTGCGGCGAAATTAACCGTACTGTGCCAAGGAGAGGAGACTGCCAGATGAAAGCCCCGCGCATGGGATGGAACCCGTTTGATATGAGAAAGATTCTGATCGATGCAAAATTGCGAATAATTTTGCATTCTACCGATGAATATGGAATTGCATTACACAACGCTTTGAGACCAGCTCGACCCTGTATCTGTGAACAGGATAGAGAAATGCGGAGACTGGCTGATGGCGTTTTATCGTATTACGCCCAAAGAGATGTCAGTGAATTAGCCGAGGAAGAACGCACTCAAATACAGAATGTCATCCGTCGACACACATATGAAACATACGGGTTTCCTTTTGATAAACAAATAGTCGAAAGTTACTTGGTAGTTAGAGAATAAAATCGAAAAAGACAAACAAAAATTATATCAGCAAGAAGAAGAATATATTGGTTGAATTTCTTTCAGTAGTTTTCTTTGAATTAAAAGTTCTATAGTTAGAATATATATAAATACTAAGTATTGATATGGTTTTTTCCATAGAGTTCATGCTATTATAAATGTTCTTAAGTCGTTTAAAAGACTTTCCGTTTTCTTTTTTAATTTTCCGTATCAGATTTTTCTAATTCTTTGCTCAAATCGGCTGCGTTGATAATGTGGAAGAAGCTTGTGATGAAAATCACCGCGCAAATGATGACCTCTAACGAATATAGTGCATTGAATATTGCGTCATCCTAAACTGCATTGACGGCCACACCAAATGGACTGTTCGTCGCCGTGGCGGTGTCGTTCTTAGGTTTTTAGGTTTTAGGTTTTAGGTTTATTTATTTCGCTCTAACCAAACATTGGTACATAGAGGTTACAAGAATTTGTACAATAAAATTTATAATTTACAAAACTTAAAAACAAGAAAACAGAGATACACATAGAATAGAATAATAATAGAGATAACAGATATGTATACATGAATTTTACTTAAGTACCTTGAGACCAGCATTTACAAATCTAGCGAGTTTAATTAATATATTGTTATTTACAGCATTAAGTAATTGTGACATTTTAAAAGTGTTGGGTCTATTTACATAAAAAGGTGTTAAGAAAACTCTTCGTATATTGTATAGTTTGGAACACTAAAAAAGAAAATGGAATTCATCACCGATTTTGTTAAGACTACAATATGTACAAATACGTTCGTTTCTATCAATATTTACATTGCTAAGTTTGTTTGCATCTAATTTACGGCTACCGATCCGAAATTCAGCGAGACTATACATGAGGTGGTTCGGTACAACGGATAAATAGTTTTCATAATCATATTTAAGTTTAAAGATTCTATAATTTACGCATATGTCACTATTTTGCAATTTTTCCCTCCATGTCTGAATGTATCTATCTTTTAGAGATTGTTTTATGATATTTATCGACCGTAGATCGATTACCTGGTCTTGCCACACATAGTTCAGCCCACAGTTTTGTATAATTTCCTTAATTTGGCAAATGCAATCAGATACATATAAATCTTTTCTGTATAAGTCGTACAAAATATTATACATTACTAGATTCAGCTTTGACTTGTTAGCATTCAAAGTTTTGTTCCAATATTTAATCATTCTAAGTTTAATAGTAGTCGATAAAAGTAATCTGCCAGTCTCGCCATATATCATAGTATTATGGCAGAATTTTGGTACTTTTAGAACTAATTTACAAAACCTTGTGTGGACTTTTTCTAGTATATCGATATTTTCATGGCCCCATATTTCACACCCGTACAATAGAATTGGTGCCACACAACAATCAAGTAAGTCTGGAGGAAGATTACATCTTCTGCCTTTTTGAATAATAGCAAACATTGCTCGAACAGCTTTGTCGTGAAATGCTTTTTTCGCTTTTGTAAATTTTCCATCCCAATAAAACAAAATTCCAAGATAATTGTACTCATCTACTCTTTCCAATGTCTAATCACCAAATAGAAAATCGGGAAGGTTTTTTAATCTTTGCTTCGATCTTGCGAAAATCATTATTTTCGTTTTATCAATGTTAACAAATAACTTGTTTACTTGGCAATAATCAAATAGTATATTTAAATTGTTTTGTAATTCAGATTCTGATTCTGCAAATAAAAATGTGTCGTCTGCATATAATAATACAAATAATTTCAGTAATACCTCAATTTCTTCTTCAAAACTTTTTTTGTATAGGTTGCTAATAAAGGTGAGTGAGTTACTATTGTTATCGTTGAAGAATTTATCAATATCGTTAAGGAAAATAGCGAATAACAGGGGGGAAAGACTTTCACCCTGTCTTACTCCGATGTTTGAAGGGAAAAAATTTGAAGTATCACCTTTAAACGATACACAAGATTTGGAATTCAAATAGAGGTTGTGAACGGTGTTAAAAAAGAGACCTTTTATACCTAAAGCCATCATCTTGTTCTGAAAGGCCGTGTGGACGACGCCGAGGCAGACGAAATCCCAAACGATGACGAATATCGAAAATACGAAATTCAGAATTCCAAAGGCCATCGCAGCAGTGAACCAGTTCTTAGTCTTTACGCGTTGAGCTGTCAAACCAGCAAACAGCATGATCTCGGCGAACCATAAATGATAGATGACGTTGACCAGTAGAATAGCCGTAACTACTCCAATCAAAAAAGCGAGAAACCAAACACAATCGCTATTTTTCCGACTCGTAGCATTTTCTTAGTATCGTCATTTTTATTCGCTTTGCGGAGTTCTGTCGTATAGTTGCTTTACTTGATTCTTCTTTATCAAAGTGTGTACTACACTGGTATGACAAAAATACATATTCTAACCAAATTATTTAATTAAAGATTGCATTTGCATTGAAAAGATAGAACTATCATTTTGATGGGGTAGCTATAGTTTCGTCACCTCGAAGCATTCATCGTCTTCTGAACATTGAAGTTAGATATCTACCAACATTTTCAATAACTTCCGAATTCTTACTACTCGATCTGGTTTTTTTTTCTGTTATGAGTATATGAATGATTTTATTAAACGTTACATAATTTGTCGGATGACACAGACAACTGGCCCACAACCTACTATACCTATTGAAACGGGTAGATACCAAAACATACCACGTAGCGATCGCATGTACGAAATGTAACCTTTTCAAAGTTGGTGACGAAATCCTTATGTTTCGAACTTGATGTGGCACCAATGCGTCAACGTATAATCGTCAGCTTTGAAACGAAACCGCAAATCACCACATACTATATGTATCTGATAATCGGAATCTGAATTTTGAAATCAGTGTAAAGTCAGTATAACAATGTAGCCAGCATTGATTACAATGAAAATTATAATGGTGAAATAAGTCTATATAATCACAGTTGATAGGAATGATTGGTACGTTTGCCCAGACAGGAATCTAGATACAGAAGATGGCTGAACCGATAGAAACCGATTACATCTTTCTGAGTACATCAGAAAACCGCCATCGATTAAAATCAAGAGTTCTTTGAGAGTTGTGCAAGCTCGGGAATATTGTTATACAGAGGAAGGAGCAATGATACATCGACGCATTCTATCGACAAATCTATTTTCCGTTATTACGAGATCCTGAAATACAGAGCAACGATGTCAATTTTAGAAAATTGTTCTGATGAATCATCCTCGACTGTTGTTATAAGAAATCCATTTTGAGACGGATTTCTACTGCAATTTTGACTTTGAAATTGGCTTACGCACACAATTCATCAATGTGTAAAAACAGTAATTCGTCAGCCGCCTGCAGTGAAGAAGATGAAAACAAAATATATCTCCGTTCTTCGCTTCCAGGTTTTCCGGGTCTATATATCGACTTCATGTCTGGCAGTGAACAACTGAAGACCAGGCACGGAGCGATTCTCTTTCTCGTCGGCCATTTCATCATAATTGTTGTCGGATTTTTCGGCAATTTAACGATCATTTTCATCATGTGCGGTAAAGTTATGAGACGTCATTCGTATTCAGTATATTTGCGTTTCATCGCGATTATTGACAACTGTTATTTAGGAGTCGAGGTTTTCGCTTGGCTCAATGTGTTCATGTATCTGCTCACCGGGCGTCGTATTCGAACACCTTTTTCAACATCATACCTGGGATGTGTTATTTCAGATTATATCGTTCAAGTGATATATTTCGTTAGTATGTGGGTTATGGTTAGTTTATCGTTAGAACGTTTTAGTGTGGTTTTCTTCCCATTCATTTCAAAGCGCATCTGCACCCATAAAAATGCCGTCATAGCGACTTGTCTGACATTTTTCGTACCAGCCCTGTTCTGCTTGTACTATCCCTTATACCCCGTTTACTATGACATCACTGCTTATCCGGCTGGGCCACATTTTTCTTATCGAGGTGTTTGTTGGTACTCCGATGACATCGGTGCCATTACAGTCAAAATACGCATGCTTAATGTTTATCTAACGACTTCCCTTGTTTCGTTATTTAACATCGCAATTATCGTTAAATTACGACGTAATAAGTTTGGGGATACGAAAACCAAAAATGAGAAAGTGAATAAAACCACTAAGGTACTGTCTTTAATCGCCTTGACTTTCGTTGTTGGCACAAGTCCGAATGTGATTATTTCCCTGTTGAGCACAGTTTCTCGTTTGAATCTGTCAGATATTGTTTGGGGAGTGCTGTATAATGTGCAAGAAATGTTCAAAGCTCTTGTACACTCCACGAATCTATTCATTTATTTAACAGGTACCGAAATACGAACTGAATTCTTTAGATGTATCTTATGCAAAAATAACTAATTGCAGGTAACAAGATTTTACGATTTTGAGAAAAAACATGCCGAACCTGAAGAATTTTACAATTCCATACATTTCTTAAATTTTAATACTTTACTTTCGCACTACCGGTATGTCCAAATATATTCAGGCGGTGTATCTCGACCTTAATAGATAAGCGAATACGTATGAATGCAGACTCAAAGGTCAAATATCATTGAATAAACTTATTTAATCCGTAGAGTCAAACTTAACCGAGATGGAACTGACTCTGGGTTGCAATAGTGAATGAAATAAAACATAGCAGGAAAGCAGCGATAACCGGTTTTCTACATTTTTGGTTTAAAAAGAGGGTTTCTAAAAGGTGGGTTTTACAGTTAACTTTACTCTGTTTCTAGCATAGTGTCGAACCTAGAAACGATTCCAATTCAAAACTCGATCTTTATTGAAATGTTAAGATGTAATGCGGGTTCGTTCCTTTCAACTCATATGAAAAAGATTTGTATTATACATTTACAATTAGGTATGGCTTCATCAATAGGCCTTTTCGTGTGTTTATGCCTAAACGCAATCATTCGGCTTGGGACCAATAGAAATCTGATTTCGCTCGAAGAACAAGCAACTTAGTAAGCAGGCTCCAAGATTAATGCTACTTACGTTCTTAGCAGATTACGCCCTTTAAACCAACTGAAACGGTTTGAAATGCAATCAAAAAATGATAAATCCCCTAAAATCGTTTGGATCTTCAAATAGGGATTGTCCCTGTTATTCATTTGGTTGGTAAATTTCGTTTGATTTTAACTGCCGTGTCTAGCCAGGATGATTCAACATCTAGTTGGAGGTCGTGTTCGCGCGTGATAAATCTGTTCGCGGATACCGAAAAATATTGATTGACAGCGTAGTACGGAATACCTGAAGGGACATACCGGTTGTCCGGGATACCTGAAGGGACATGCCAATTACCGATAGCTAGTTGCAGGTTTCCGCCGGTATTGTGGGACAGTAAGTAAATTTAGGTTTTAAACAGGCAGTACAGCACACACATAGAATCTGCTCGAAAGAAAGAGCTTTATATTTCATGTGTACTATACGTTACATATATATATCTGGTTATTCTAATTCATACATATATGTATGACAATTTGAGGGAAAATTAAGCCTTTAACCGTAAAAATATAAAATATGAAATATTCAAGCTGTCACAGCAAATGTTGTATCGATCAGATAATAGATAAGTACTTGATACACCCCGGTATGTATATACATGCTCAAAATTGAATTCAAGTTATGAAATTTTTAAGAAATTTCAAAAAAATGTCGATGGAAACTGAATAATCTTTGTATTGCATAGATAAACTATCAAAATCAAACATCAAATATCTAATGTACTAGATACCGTACCTTCATATGTCAACCGGCAAACTAATCATATTTCACCTATCAAAGCATCATATTCTGTTTTTGCATTAACCAAAATCTTGGTTATCTAATTTAAGCTTGTGTGTCTTTGAATGCGTTGAATATATTTGAGAATTGCGAAAAAGACCATTGAAAAGTAAACAATTGATGAAAATTAGCGCATCGTTCCAAATCGACAAGTATATATAGCAAATAATGGTGCGACACTCGGTGGAACGGACTCCATATATTTTGTAGTGGTTCGCTATTGAACACTCAGGGCTCGTATCAGAGTTGTAGGTAGTGTAAAAAGGATAATCTGTTAATCCAGTGTCTATGGTTTGTAATTATAGACGCTGGATTACCAGATTATCGTTTTTACATGACACTGGATAAACAGATTATTTTTTTTTACACTACCTACAACTCTGTCCTCTGATACGAGCCCCTGTGATTGAACATGGACGACGCAGCGTATGCCTTCACGTTGGACGCTTTCATGTTTTATCGTAGTGGACAAGCAGAGATGCGTCGATCTTAATCTGAGTTAGTCACTCAGAGAATAATCTTTTCGGATGAGGTTAGTAACTCAAACGAAAATAATTTTGATTTATTCTTTCATGTTTCGATCAGATTTTACCCCCGAGTTAACAACTCAGCGTGAAGTAATTCCGATTAACCGTTTTATGTGAAGATCGAAAGAAAAATCGATCAAAAAATAATCTTTCATAATTGAATAGTTGTTGAAATGGTTTTATCTTATCTTGATCTATATTTTTTGTTTGCCTATGCTTTCACAAATATTAACAGTGCACATACATCTGTCAACAGTTTTCTAGCAAAACGAATTCGGTAAGAACCAGTTCTGACAATGGCAGATTATGAGCGTCAATTCAATAGATCTTTAGGGCTTCTTTTTACTTTTATAGTTAACAATACAGACCTGATTGCAATTCATGAATTGAATACATCGAAGGAGAAATGTCATAAAGGATTGAAGGGTAAAATCACAGGGGCTCGTATCAAAAGTTTGGGGGTGAACTGTAGCTTAGATCATCCAGTATCCCTGGTCAGTGGTACTATATATATAAAAAGAAAAAGGGCGGAAACTCCTATACAGACACTTCGATTTAAAACTGCTGTAACTCCTCGAATATCCAAAGGATTTCGATGAAATCTATTTTAAACTGTTCAAAACATCCTATATTTTCTAGATATGTCTACTTGGAGGCTATTTGATAACTTTCCACCACTCAAAATCGCGATTAAATGTGCCGGAGACCCCCAAATTATCCTGTACTGCAATTGCTATGGCAGCAAAAATCCTCTACCTTTCAACTTCATGTGAAGAGCTCGTGGTGATTTCAGCGTCTAAATCCAACAAACGATACATCAATCGAAGCACAACATCTTACATTTTGCTCATAACCAGAATTTATTCATCAAATGAACGTATTCTGAGTTTGGGAGAGCAAAATTTGCAGAAAAACGGAAAGCTAATCGGTAAGATACAAATGCAAATTCAAATTCAATGTTATGGTGCAAACCTTCTGAGGAATATATTCGCGACGGTTTTGGTAGTTTAAAATACAATCCCTGTGATAAGACCCACATAGAATACAATTTCAATGATCTAACGGGATTAATTAGTCATTTCGAAGAGGTTTCCTGAAAGTTTGCGCAATGAAATCTGGTAGTGAATATTGCGTCAAATATTGCGTCGTCCTAGGGGCCGGTTGCACAGTCCAAAAGTTGTCTTAAGTTTTAAGACTGGTCTAAAGTTGTTATATTGGCTTTAGAACAAAGTTGAAATGGAACTGCGACTCCTGGAACTGAAAATTAAAAAACTAGAGAAGGAAGAGTAAAGAAGATTGTTTATGTCGTTGTATTATTTTTGATATGATCCTTTCAAAAGCAAGTTCCAAACTCGAAATTGACGGCCATGGAAAATGTCGCATCTATCAGCTATTCCTTGCTATCTTCCGTTGATATGATTTGCGGGAGTTCGATAAATGTGTTGTGGGCGGTTTAAAGATATGAATATGTGTATGGTGTCATCTGTCAACCGTCCTGTGCAGTCCTCGCCTTACCGGAAAAAAACCTTAAGTTTTGAATTGTCGCTCGAGAAAACGAAAAAAAACGGGCCAATGTGGAATTTGGTTTATTGTTACTCTAGCCGTACAGAATAATCCTTTAGTATGGCACGAATCAACCACTATACAGTGTAATACCTGTAATTGCTGAATATTACTTAATTGCTGAATTAGACACTTATTTTAGCACATTAGAATGGGGAACAGGGCAATGTTTATTTAACCTACCATCGGATTTACGTTCGGCTCTTATCCGATTTAGATGCTCTTATCACCTACTACCTATTGAAACTGGTAGATACCAAAACATACCAAGGGACGATCGCATGTACAGAATGTAACCTAAACAAAATTGGAGACGAATTCCATTATGTTTTGGAATGCAATCACTCGAATTTGCGAAATGTGTTTATACCCCAATTTTTCAGTAAATCATTTTAATGCAAACGATAGAAACGTGTTAAGAAAACTTGCAGTGTATATATGTTAAGATATTGTGCAGGGCTGCGTTTTTCAAAGCGGTGATAAGCCCTATCCCGGTGATAAATTGCTATCCCGGTGTTAAATATTTTCATCACTGGGAGTGTGCATTTTTCAAACCTGTGTTAACTTTATCACCGGGATAAAATCAGCTATCCTAGTGATAAAGTTAACACACCTTCAACGTGGTGATAGCAACACTATAACCAGGATAAATCATCAAAATATTATCAGAAAATGTATCTATTGTGACTTGTACATGTCGTTCTGTACCGAGACAAAGGCCATAGTAACAAAATATTTTTTTCATTGTTATGGTTGCATGGTGTCTGATCATGGCAATGATATATCTAATTTAGTTACATTATTGAAGAAAGGGCACTTAATATATACTAGCGAAAACCCCTTGGACCATATGATTTTTTAAATCCCTTGGAATTGACTGGTGCACGCGTGTCGGGGGACACTATTCTAGGCAATTAAACGGAATCATTAGTAAAATCGCCTAGTGTGTCAGGGTCAAGCTGTTTTGAGGGGCTGTTCTATTTCAAGAAAAAAGGCACTTTTTGCCGTGAAAAGGGGCACATTCCCTATTGAATAAACGACAGATCTTAAATATTAAGTACCTGAATAGATAATTTGAGAATAAATTGCTATTCATTTTGCAAAAATACAAACATGCAAATTGACCCAAATTTTTTATACTGACTTTGAAGGGCACATGTTCAGGTAGTTAAGCATGGCACGAGCCTGGGTCGGCACTTGAAGATCATCACCTTCGGCGATTCAGTCGGTGTGTCCAATAATTTTGCGGGATTCGAACCTCTGTGCTGATGCTGACCTGCGCGCGTTTGTCATTATAAAGGGGATTTTCAACTCAGTTAATCAACGAGCCTAGTGAATGAACGTTATACGCTATTACGGACCCAAAACCAATCTTAAGACAAAATATACACATAGCACAATTGCTAAGATATGAAATACGTAATGGAGGATTTCCGTGACAAGCATTTCGGCCTGTGTTAAAATGAATTGAAATATTAAGTTACCACCGTAGCAACACACCTATCTGCATCTATATCCTGTGATGTGAACCGCGAATATACGTTTCAATCATTTGTGTTTGCATTGGGATCTATTACATCAAGAAATCCTATAAGTTCGTTCTTGAAGTGAGAAATTAGATCGAAATGTCAGCCATTTTCTTTTTGTTATCACCGGGATAAATGCTCTTATCCCGGTGATAGTTATCACTGGGATAAAATGCTTTGAAAAACGAGAATTTAACCCTGTGATAACAATCATCTTATGTCCATGTATTTACTTTCGTTTTGTATTCGAAAAAGTATGTATAATTTGGAGCAATATAGCATAATATGTACGGCAAAAATATCACGTCATCCAAAAAATGAAATTTGTTTAAATTTTTTTGTAAAATCTGTGGCTAGCTTATTTCAGCGCAGCTTTTGATCGCAAGGATTTCGATCCAGGAAAAAGTGGGAAGAAATCAAAAATGCATTTCAGGAGAAGCAACGAAAGAAACACACTGTCCTATCTCTGTGTCATATGGCGGGCTAGTTTTCGGACGAGATTTTGGAGATCTTCTCCGCCAGCAAAGATTCGGATGAGTTACCCGCATACGGAGCATTGTTTTTCCACGTGCGGTCAGAATTTTTTATTAATCAATTCAATCATTTGCTAAATCAGCATATGGTTGAGAGATAATGCCACAAAAGACGAAATTGAAAATTTGTTCATGTTTTCGATCTTTATCCGAGGTACGTGGTAATTCAGAATAGAATAGTTTTGAATAACTTTTTCATTTTTTCGGATATGGTTAGTTACTCAAAGGAAAATAGTTTTCGATTTTATTCTCGATTTTATTTTATTTTCATGTTTCGGAGTTTTCGATTTTATTCTCGATTTTATTTTATTTTCATGTTTCGGATTTTATGCCGAGTTAAATGCTCAGAGTGAAGTAATTTGATTTTGTTTTAGTTATAGCTCCGAGAGCGATCCTACCAGTGAAAAGGTCGATAAAGAAAAAATCTTTCATTATTGAATCGTTGTTGAAATGGTTTTATGATATCCCCGCTCCGTGAGAAACGGAAAACAGAATTGAAGTCAGTGAAAATAACGAAGTATCCTACTCGTGTTTCTCCGAGGGAATGCTTAGCCACGTTGTCAGGAGGGGTGGAGGCAAGCAGTAACTGACAACTGATAAGTAACACGTGACTCCGCGTGATCTCACAAAACATTTTATTCTCTACAAAAATAAAACTCATTTATTATCTAAACCTACGTAACTTATTGTTTGCCTATGCTTTCACAAATATTAACAATGTACTTGCATTCGGCAACACTTTTTTAGTAAAAAAACTTGGTAAAAATCCAGCCAGTTCTGACAGTTGATGAAAATTAGTACAAACATTGGCAAGCGTTCCAAATCGATAAGTAAACGTCATTCTTTGATACTGGTTGGGACGGATTCTATTTGTTGAGGTTCGATATTGAACATGGACGATGCGGCGTATGCCTCCGCGTTGGACGCTTTCATGTTTTATCGTGGTGGACAAGCAGAGATGCAGAAACGTCTTTCGGACGCGTTACGGTCTTGTTACCGGAACGGAAATGGACTGCGGGTTCTATCGATCGGGCCGGCACGAGGTCATGCGTTGGAAGATGCAATATACGCAGTAGGCAAAGAAATAAAGTTAGAGCGCGTGGACTGCGTGGAACGCAACAGTGTTATGATTGCCGAATTGAAAGAACGTATTGGTTTACTAGCTGCGAAGTATCGTTTTGATTTCAACGTATATCATCGAAAATTCTTAGTCGAGGACTCGACCGCGGTTTCCTTCCTACCGGGTAACTTTTACGATTTAATTGTGTTCAACCACGTACTGTATTATTTCGACGATCCTGGTCGTGTGATACACGAAGCCGTCTATCGACTTACTCGAAATGGAGGCCACGCGTTTGTATGTCTTAACGTACTAAATACAGTCGGTAAGATGTGCGGCGAAATTAATCGTATTTTGTCAAGGAGAGGAGAATGGACGGCGGAAGCACCGACCATTCGGTGGAATCCGTTTGATATGAGAAAGATTCTGATCGATGCAAAAATGCTGCGAATCGTTTTGGATTCTAGCGATGAATTTGGAGTTGCATTATTCAACGCTTTGCTACCAGCTCGACCCTGTATCAGTGAACAGGATAAAGAAATGCGGAGACTCGCTGATAGTGTTCTATCGTTTTACGCTCAAAGAGATGTCAGTGAATTAGCCGAGGAAGAACGCGCTCAAATACAGAATGTTCTCCGTCGTCACACATTTGAGACATATGGGTTTCCTTTTGATAAACAAATAGTCGAGAGTTATTTAGTGGCTAGAGAATAAAATTGTAATGAAATATATACACAAGCATTATGTAAACAAACGATTCAGAAGAAATATATATTAATTGAATTACTTATAGTCATAACTCTTTCAAATAAGATTCTTATAGTTACATATTCATATAAGTACTAAGTATTGATATGGTTTTTCCATAGAGTTCATGTACTCAGAATTTAATGATTTCTAAATATAAACTGTTGTTATAAATGTTTTTTTAAGTCGTTGAAAAGGACTCTCCGTTTTCTTTTTTCACTTTCTCCGCATCAGATTTCGTATGAGAGAAAACGAACAAAACGAACCTGGCCAAGATAATCACCACTCGACACTCAAATAAATCATACATTACTTATTATATACTTTACATATACATCTGGTGCTTTTGATTTATGCATATATGTATCAAAATTCGATGGAAATCTAAGCCGTCAACATATATATGCATTATGCAGGCTGCTACAGTAAATGTTGCATAGATCAGATAGTACACCGGTTCTCGATACACCCGGTATGTATATACAATATCTTCAAAATTGAATTCAAGTAATGAAATTTTCCAGAGAAATTTCACAAAAACGTCGATAGAAACTAAATAATCTTTGTATGGCATGGATAAACTAACAAAATCAAGCATCAAACATTTTACCGGTGAAATTATTATCATCATTTATTTACGAATTAGATTACATTAGAAAATTACAGATGATTATATATGGTTATGTAATGTAAGTCGATGGATACCAGGAGAAGTAACACCACCTGTAACCATAAAACGTGGCCCTGGCACCCATGGAGCTACCGTAACTTCATGTGTATGTGCCCATCTTCACCCGTCAAGGGATTCGAACCCACTACGCTAAAGCTGTTCCCCGAACCCCTTGACCTCACGAGTCGTTGGAGTCGTTACTAGCCGACCAGAATCAGGTCGGGCCAATCACAGCGCTTGTTACAAATGACATTAGGCATCTATGGAATTTCCCGGTAAATGGACCAATCAGTGAACACGTAGTGAACGCGGAAGTATTGTCGCGTGTCGATAATGACGTCATGCGCAAAAGCGCCAGTAATGAAATCGCGTCTCGTGAGGCCAGGGGGCTGGTGGAAGCGAGTTCGGGAGCGATACCGGACCCCTGGCAAGCGAGGATGGTATGTGCCGCGTCACCCGGCAAACTAATCAGCTTGCATCTGTAAAAGCATCATATTTTGTTTTTGCATTAACCGATATCTTCGTTATCTAATTTCAGATTGTCTGTGTCCTTGAATGCGTTGAACATATAGGAGAATCGTGAAACAGACTATATAAAAGTAAATTGTTGATGAAAATGCGTTCGAAACGCGGCAAGCGTTCCATATCGATGTATAGCAAATGATGCTTTGACACTGGGTGGAACGGGTTCTATATGTTTTGAGGTTCGCTATCGAAGATGGACGACGCAGCGTATGCCTCCGCGTTTGATGCATACATGTTTTATTTTAGTGGACGAGAAATGATGCGGAAACGTCTTTCGGACGCGTTACGGACTTGTTACCACCAGGAAGGAAATGGACTGCGGGTTCTATCGATCGGGCCGGCACGAGGTCATACGTTAGAAGATGCAATGAACGCAGTAGGCGAAGAAATAAAGTTAGAGCGCGTGGATTGTGTGGAATGTAACAGTGTGATGATTGCTGAATTGAAAGAACGTGTTGGTTTGTTAGCTGCAAACTATTGTTTTGATTTCAACGTATATCATCGAAAATTCTCAGTCGAGGACACGACCGCGGCTTCCTTCCTACCGAGTAACTTCTACGATTTAATCGTGTTCAACCACGTATTGTATTATTTCGACGATCCTGGTCGTGTGATACACGAGGCCGTCTGTCGCCTTACTCGAAATGGTGGCCACGCGTTTGTATGTCTTAACGTACTAAATACAGTCGGGATGATGTGCGGCGAAATCAATCGTATTTTGCAAAGGAAAGGAGAGTGGAAGGCGGAAGCCCCGAGCATTCAGTGGAATTCGTTTGATACGAGAAAGATTCTGATCGATGCAAAAATGCGAATCATTTTGGATTCTACCGATGAATGTGGAGTTGCATTACACATCGCTTTGAGACCAACTCGACCCTGTATCTGTGAACAGGATAAAGAAATGCGGAGACTCGCTGATTGCGTTTTATCGTTTTACGCTCAAAGAGATGTCAGTGAATTAGCCGAGGAAGAACGCACTCAAATACAGAGTGTCATCCGTCGTCACACATATGAAACTTACGGGTTTCCTTTTGATAAACTTAAAATCGAAAGTTATCTGGTGGCTAGAGAATAAAATTGTGAAAAATATACATATACGTACACAAGCATTATGTAAACAAACGATTGAGAAGAAATGTATATTAATTGAATTACTTATAGTCGTAACTCTTTCAATTAAAATTCTTATATTCAGATTAGTATTAAGAATTGATATGGTTTTTCCATAGAGTTCATGCACTCAGAATTTAATGATTTTGAATATAAACTGCTATTATAAATGTTCTTAAGTCGTTTAAAGGACTTTCCGTTTTCTTTTCTAATTTTCCGTCCCCTCAGATTTTTCCAATTCTTTTCTCAAATCGGCTGCATTGATAATGTGGAAGAAGCTTGTGATGAAAATCACCGCGCAAAAGATGATCTCTAATGAATATAGTGCATCAAATATTGAGTCATCCTGAACTGCATTGGCGGCCACACCAAATGGCCTGTTCGTCGCCGTGGCGGTGTCGTTCTGAAAGGCCGTGTGGACGACGCCGAGGCAGACGAAATCCCAAACGATGACGAATATCGAAAATACGAAATTCAGAATTCCGAAGGCCATCGCAGCGGTGAACCAGTTCTTAGTCTTTACGCGGTGAGCATGGACTGTCAAACCGGCAAACAGCATGATCAACACAGCGAACCATAAATGATAGATGATATTGACCAGTAGAATAGCCGTTACTACTCCAATCAACAAAACCAAGAAACCAAAGACAATCTCTATTACTCCAACTCGTAGCAGTTTCTTCGTGTCGATATTATCATCATTTTCGTTCGTAGTGTGAAGTTCTATTACTCTACTACTCGATCTGTCCATTTTCTGCAATGAATGATTTCATTAAACGTTACATACTTTGATGGATGACAGACAGTACGGTCCACAAAAGCCAAGACAAATTTCAGAATATGGGGGTAATGTGAAAATTCTCCTATTAAACTCGGTTAATTAATATTTCCGCGCCCGTTCCATGAATTATTCTCTCTTAATCAATGCATCCAACAGCAATGTACGTGATATACTGATACTTCGTGTTTGGTATAAAATGAAAGCTATTATATTATCAAAGCTTTAAGTTATTCCCACACTAGTAAACACATAAACACACTACAAAAGTTTTTCCTAGTGGATGGCCAGCACAAAGACAAAAACGGAGGCAATTTACGGATTTCGTATCCGAAAGGAAAATATAAGGATTCAGTCACATAGCCACCTTGGAACAATTAGCCATTTGATAGTTGATAACTCCCATTTTGTTATCAGCGTACTTTTTGTTCTGCATTTTTGGATCGTTTTCATTCTTTTTTAACTATTTGTGATGCGTGTAAGATGGATTTTGGCAACGTTGAAACCACATGAATATTTAGTCTACGGTTATGTAAAATGCATTTCTCACATAGGCCCAAGTAACAATGGGACTCGAGAGCAATATTAAAACTTAAAACATTTTTTATTTCAAAAAAGCCACAGAATAATGGTTCATCAGAACCAGTTCCGATGAACTGCCGAATGAGGTAACTTTTATCTTAAAAACTTAGCAGCAATAGCGAACGTTTTACGGAGTTACTTAAATCTTGAAAGCCATAAAAAAAGCCATGGATGTACAACTCCCTCCGGCTGAGGAATTAAGAGGATTCTCTTTTAGCGTTTAAAAACACAACAGTAGAACGAGATGGTTATTTCTGATATGATTTACCTACCAGAATTGTTGTTGTTTTTCTTCCGTCCTCGCGAGATACGTCTTACCACTAATAGTAGATGTTTAGATGATGACAACTGTTGTATTTCCCTAACTTAAACCTGTGCTTATACACGATGTAAATAGAAAGAAGTCGCTAAAAAGCCTGCTCTCGATAAGCGGATTATGTATGCGTTAAGAAAGAATACGGTTAATGCATTTTTGGAACTGAATATAAAAACTCCTTATTTCTTTTAGAAGATTAAGAAGGTTTATATGAATATTAAGGCCATTGCATATAAAGCATTCATTTACGTGGGAAAGGTTTATACAATGGAATGATTAATATGATACGGTGAATATTCTTTAAAAAGATCACAACTCGGCATCACAACGACGACACTCTACGACTGACGGAAGCGCTATCTGATATTCACCATAGGCCCAATAAGTGGTATGAATCACTTGCCAAAGGAAGACGGGATATAATGGCCGAGAGTCCCGATATCCACTATCCCGATATTTCTAGACGAGGTCCATATAGATTGATGAGAGAATATCCAGGACCCGAGAAGTTTGATGTAAAGTATACTCTCCGGAGTTGACCCCTGACACTCTGGTACAATGGCTCCAGGATTGTTGTAAGGGACATACTGCTTTCCTCCTGTCCATTCCATCCCAATAACTATCATAAAAAAACATGTTAATCGAAACATATGAGATTTTTTAAGAATGGGTTATCAAGTATCTGAATGAATCGAAAATTGCGTTGTTGGGCGGATCAACTTTGAATTCCTGTATACGAAATACCGCAGTGCCATTTAATGTATGTCACGAAATGTTTATAATGTATACAGGTTTTTACAGTCTTTGTATTATGTATATTACTAACCACTTCTACAGGTCGGCCAACGTCAACGTGTTTTCACGATAGACCGTATATAGACCTGTATTTGTCTTGTTTTACGCGTAGGCATATACCAGCGGTCTCGTAATTCCGGGTATTCTATATCCAAATATATAGGACTGTTGTGTTGGGTGGAGCCGCGCTGTGAAATAAAGTATTCGTGACAACTGAATAGTCGACAAAATAGCAACAACCGGGTTTAACTGCGTGTGGAAATTCTTAACGTATATATATATAAATACTATATATACTAAAAATCGAAATTCTTTGATCAGAATCTGTGGAAGATTGAACATGGGCGGAGGATCTGGAAATGAACGTTGTGCTAGTAAATCGTGTAAAGGAGTGAATGTATTTTTTATATCTATATTACTGGCAGGAGCTCTGGGAGTAGGAGTAGCCTCGATGTTTACTACCTGGTGGATGGAGATAAAAGTGTCGAATCTAAACGATCCGGTGATAGTTAACGGCCGCCGCGATCCACTGGCGATGATTTACTTTTCCCGAGACCGGGGATTATTCAGAGAATGTAGCAATGAAAAAGGTTCGAAATTTTTTCTTTCTAACGCCATTAGAATTGTAGAAGAGAAACGATCTTCGTTAACCTATTCGAAACCCGTATCAAAAGCATTAAAGATTTCATTTCCTTATTGAAATTAATACATCTCGATTAATCTGATGTTTTCATTGAGTAAAGATTACTATTGATATGATATATATTTGCTTTATAATTCCAACAACATACATTGATACATTCTCGAAGAATTCTTTCCAACACTTCTTGCTTTGTGCGTTATTAACTTTTTCAAGTACCACTCGATATCGGGTATCTAATTATTTTTGCTCGCTAATTTGTAACTCTACGATATACTTTCAAAAACGTTTATATTTCAGATGTGAATATGACCTGCCAAACCGTTGCATTCAATCCAACCGCACCCTGCGCCAATCAGAGCGTTGGTTTTTGGAAAATTACGGGTATGTACCCCATGACTGATGACGTCATTCGATTTCACAGAAATCGGAACTGTTTCTACTCTCGTCATTCCTTAAATTCCGTACACTTTTGGTTTATCTTAATCTCTATTTTGATTGAAAAAAAGAACTTTTAACAATCCGTTCAAAAAGGTGGTTTGTCCTCCTTAAATTACGCTCTATTTTGGATTTCATTCTCCAGCATGATTTGTGTTGAGCACAATATGACGCATTTACTTACCCTAGTACATATCCTGAATATGGATTTAATTCGTATCGTTTCTTTTTAAGTAGAAAAGGTTATATAACGAGAGAAATCCCACAATAAATTCAGCCAAAACGAGAAACTTTTATAGAAGAGTGTGGGATTTCTCTCGATATCATCTTACACGGATATTGAGTATCTTCTCGTCTCAACAAGGTTATCTAAATATCCAAGAATCAATATTCCGCAGAATCATACGGCATATCATTAGCTCACGATTACTTAGTTGATTATAACAAAGAGTGGATTTTTCATACGAACATTTAAGGGATATATTTTCTATTTGCATAAAAACATGATGATTTTCTTAACAGATTTGATGAAATCCCAAGTCGGAATACACGTCGGTTCGTTGCTGATGATTGGTATAGCTTTGTACTGTGCTTTATTCTCTCTCATGTTTGGACCCGGAATGATCAAAGTCGCCTGTGCTACATCTTCCATCGGGCGTAAGTTTGTCAACTTTTATTATTGTATGAATGGGGTACTCGCAAAACCATCTCACGAGATGGCGTGACGAGCAGTGGGTCGTCCGTAATCAAAATTAGTTCATTTTCGATGAACTTGAACTGGATTTTTAGACTCTTCAATCCATATATATCACAACACCCTCCAAATATACAATACTTTCAGTCTTCGTGGAATCCTCGATTGCCACAGTTGCATTGCGGGTACCCTATTACTCAGGATACATTTCGCTTACACCTCTTTCACGTTCCAACAAGATCCGAACACATTTTATAGTTGTGGTGAAATATTCGATTCTGAAATAGCAGTAGACCTACGTAGCTATTATATCGAAATACAATCAGTGGAACTGGTTCAAAATCTACACACAACATCGAACTTCGTTATGAGCTTCACTTAACAACCCAAACAGTGGAACTTGGTCCATAAATACTAAGAAGTATGTATCTTAAGTCAAACCTTTGCCTGGCACAAATCAGACCTATTACGTAGTGAAACTGGACCCATTTTCACAGATGGGATTTGAGGTTTACTCTGAGTAGAGATCAGTTCATTTTCGATGTTTTAATCAAATCCACGCAGAACTAAGGAACTGGGTCTTGTAGCAAGATAACATTAAGTATTTCTTTATCCGCTTTATTTACAGTTGTTGGTAACATTGTAGCGATGGTAATTTTTCATATAATAATGGACAAGGAAAAAAGTGAACATATACCTGAGCTGAATCTCTTTTTCTCTTGGCCCCAGGTATTTATAAATACATTATCAAATCATATATAGATCGTAAGGTATACTCGCCTCTCTGTACGGTATTTTTGGGTAAGGGTTATGATTTGAATCGCACTGACTACGTTTCGATATAGGACCGAGGTAAGGGCGGATCCAGGGGCAGACTCTGACAGGAGCACAAAGAAATGAAAAGGGCATACATGTATTTCAAATTTTCATTTTCATATATATATATATATATATATATATATATATATATATATATATATATATATATATATATATATATATATATATATATATATATATATATATATATATATATATATATATATATATATATATCTTCAAAATTTTTCGGGGAAGGTCTGCGCGACAACCGTTCATTCCTCAACCAAAGTAAAAACGTATCCATCCACATAGCCCTCGCGCGCACGAGCCTGTAGAGTACATGTAGTATTTGTATTCGATCGAGTATAGGGACGAATGCGTCAAATCTAGTGTATTCGAATTCGATTACAAATGTGCCAAAGAGGGCACTCGCAGATATCGTGTATGGTACTTCAACGACCGATGACGTGTGAATAAGTGTGTGAACGTTCATTATACAACCGTACGACAATCATGAGTAATAATTGATAGGAAACGTTAAGGCATAAACCTTCTTAAAACGCACCAATTAAAACTGACAAAAACTAGGAATGTCGACTTACATTCACCATGGAATGTTTTTTTTCCGGTGGAAGATTAGCATACTCGATGTACCAGTATACAATGGTATATGCAAGCAATTGGATCATACTTTTTGGAATGTTAGAGAAAAATGAATCTATATTATATTGTTAAACGTGATACAATTTTGCAATCATAGATTCCACCAGGACTCGAAAAGTATTTCGACAAATGGTCTCCTCTACCTTAGAATAGATTAAAAAACTATACACTAACATTGTTTCTAGGTTTTGAAAAAGAGCACGACTCAAGCATTCAGCTGGTCCTACTATATGATGTGGATTTCTACGGGAGCTATGTTGCTGTCCGTCGTATATGCGATTATAGTCTCCGCTTGCTGGGTCGACAATAACCAGGATGACGGTGACGATGACGAAGAAGACGATGTCACGGATGACGAGGAGCCGGTGTACCGCAGCACAGGACGAAAGTCCGATACGCCTTACGTGCACAGCAACCATAGTTACGAAGACGATTTGAGGCGATCCCGTGATCTGGAGAAACCGCGCGGACCTTGGGGATTCGACAATTACGGTCGAGCGAACACAAACGCGAGTCGTTACGAAGATCATTCATATCCGATCAGATATTAGAACAATTGTGATTTTTGAATGATTGATGCTGAAGTGTCTACATCTGATCTGAACTCTCCATAATTTGTTCAGTTTCCAAAAACGACTGTATATGGCCCCAGTTCCTTCTAGATTACATTTGCATCAAGATAATACAAAAATTACTTATTTTGACGATATATTTCTTAATTTTGTGAAGCTGGTACGTACAACTGTCAAACAGTGTTCAAACTGTAGAACTTGATCCCAAGAATTTTAACGCTTGTAAAGAAGTGTGTTAATGCCAATATATTTCCAGCTTCAGAGTGCCGATAATAGGATTTCATCAACCTGCTATCGTAGTAACTTAGAAAAAATGTGTTTGGCGACTAAAACTTGTTACATTTAATGCACGAATATCATATCATTAATATCTCGCTCTCTTGCGTGAAGACTCGAATATAACCATCATTTGTGTTTTAGTAAGAGCAACGTAGTTTTATACATTGGTGTTTGTTACAAAATTTCATTGTATTCCATCAGAATTCGCTGCTGTCGCTCGCTTGCTGAAACGATTATTCCATTCTGTAAATAGTTTTTTTAAAGGAAAAGTAAAACCTGTAACTACTAAGTACGATCACAGAAGACTCAGCTCAGCTTATTATTGGTATCCATCTAAATGTAATTCCCTACTGTACTTAGTTTTGTACATACAAATGTATTTAGTTTTTAAACGTAGAACCGGGAGTCAAATGAATCTGGAATAATGTAAAAGTTTGATTTGAAAAAAATCTGGTAATAAGGATGGCATTGTTGGACAAAATATTTTGGTCATGGAAAAATAGTGTATATTGTGATAAGCTTAATTAACCTAATCGACGTATAATCTATATATCATAATTAACCATAGTAGGCCTACATTTAATACTACTAGAACTTACGTCATCCACCCGTTTACTATTTCTTGTTTAAAGCCGGTACACAATTCAAAGTTGCTCTCAAATTGAGACAAGGTTTTTTTACACGGTAAATTGTGGTACGAAGTCGAATCGTTTTCGGACAGAGATTTATGTGTGTGTGCGACTTGCAAAGTCCGACGTCGAGATCGAATGTGATAAACATTAGTATGTACAGAAAATGGGTCCAAAATATTCAATATGACATATGAAGAAATTCGACTCAACCGAGCTATATTGCACCACACATTAATTCATGAGTGTCTGCGTCGGCAGGAGCTTAATCATGGGATTGTTGGCAACAGCCCATGTGCAGTTTGGCAACAAGACTTAGCTTCTATGCCTAGATCAGGTCGACTTACGACCCGACTAGATCGACGTTAGAACAGCGATACTACACACGTGACCACCTGAACTCGATCATCGTCGAGTCTCGAAGTCATGTGATGCAAAACTCGTTGCTGATTGGCTACGGCGATCTGGTCTATCCATGCGATTCGGCTTACGATTGGTCTTGATGATCTGGTCGGATCTTAGTTGACCTGAGCTTGGCTTCAGGCTTTAGACACCCACAGTAACGACCATTTAATGATATGGTTACCCAGAGAAACACGAATACACTCTCTGCACACAATGTACAGTTTCGTAGGCCAACCAAATTAGACTTTTCTATCTATATGTACATTGTAATATTCTGACTGTGATAATTAGCAATCTATATGAATAAAGTTATATTTTTTATCCATGATTTTTGTGAATTTGATAATTGGAACTAAGTCAAGAACTTTTCCCGTTATTCTCTTTTTTATTGAGGCCAACGTGGAAGATTTACAATTCACAGCGATATACAGCATATAATTCGTATCTCTGCCGAGGGAGGATGGCCCTGACCACATCGCGAAATTTTCACACTTGATGTCTATAACACGCTGGTTTTATGCAAGGAACCCACGCGATGCTTGGTGCAAAATCTATCCGGCGATCTGGGAAATGGTATATTCCTGTAATTGAATGAAAGATTTCTTTTCCGACGCTTACTAGGTCCATGGACCTTGCAGTGATGATAGTTTTCACACTAGTCTCTATCATTTTTTTAGAACTACCCTTTGAAACTTCGGCGGATTTCTCTGGCCATCGTTTTGCTCAATCTGTTGCCACACACAAGCTCCGCTAAAGCATTCTCCATTATCTTTCGGTCATAAACGCACCTTCAAGTCACTATACATCTATATACTTCAAGACAGATAAAACAAGAAAATTAATTTTAATAGATTATTTGACGCCTGCGAAAAAAATTTAGAATTTCTGGGATAAGCTAGTGTGGAATTGCAAATTTGCAATCGAAGTTTTAAGAAATTTGAGGAATTATGGGATTTGACGATTGGGTAGATGATACAGGTCTTCGACTGGTCTAAATAAAAAAAATTGTCAACTTGCGACCGACTTCGATTCATTTTTGCCTCTAAGCTGGTCTGCAACTTCATTGCCTCCATGGTTGAAGAAAGAGCTCTTCTGATGTCTGCTTCATCATGAGTTTGAGCATGATCGTGTAGCCAGCCGGCCCGGTCCCCGGGCCCGGTTTGGCTGTCACTCGATATCCTAGTCTTGAGTCTGGGTTGAAGTAGACATTGTCATTTAAATAACTTATTCATGTTATTCTAAATGAATTACCCATGTGTCTTGTATTTTGTATTTTCTTATTTTAGAATTTGTAAATTTATTTAATTTGGGAAATTTATCCCTGAATTTCAATCTAATAAGGATCAATAAAGAATTGAATTGAATTGTTACCTAATACACATGCCATCAGTGGATGCAGAGCCGTATATGACAGCTATGCTTTTACAAATTGCTAATCCCTTGAAACCTGCATACCCCTAATATCGAACATATTTTCTAAAATATTTGAATATTGAAATTACATGTTTTCACGTTTTCATATTGACCGCTTGTAGCCGCCGATGAAATTCACACCGGCCCTACACAGATCGTAGATAGCTTCGTCATTCCACCAGCATCCCCATGTCAGGGTCTGACTTTTATATCAGACTTCCAAATCGTGTATACATCCGCCAATTAACCGAATAATCCGATTTACTTATCATTTCTATATATGCCTGCCGCTTCTGATATAATCATACATCCATTTCTATTACAATACGTCCTCTCATTTTATTCAATGCAATATAACATTTCGACGTTCAAATAGAGGTCATTATATAATCACAGGAAGCCATTCTACATCTTTGTCAATAACATTTTGCCAAATAGCTTGTAAGTGTACACATAGACCTGTGACGTTTTGCACATCGATTTACGGTTGTCGTTTGTAAAATGACGCTGAATGGTTAACGTTGTTTAGTTTTCATAATGGTAACGTTTTATAAGGCGTCAAAAAACTACGTACGTCTGAACGCCTAAAAACAAGTACAGCAAACTTTGGAGTAATTGCCTTGTCGTAACCTTGTCCAGATAAATACTCCTAGATCAAACTATATACGAGGATCATCGCGATACGTATCTACTTGTTCATACGATTAATCCATGGCCCTTAGTTAGGTGAACGTTGCATCGTTAAGTTTGTGAAGTTTTGGCTGCAGGAATGTGGTATCCACGGTATCTCAGTAACCGGCGCCGTTTTATCTAAACGACCGTAAGACCACACGTGTATCACAGTTTCCCCTACTTTCAATGTTTCTACGATTTTGCCGTCCAAACAGGTTCGCTCGACGAACGGAAAAAACGGTTTCAAAACCTTACATTTCACGGTTTTCATGAACATTTTTCCGGTTTCGTGCCGGTGGTCGTAAAGGCCTCCCGCGCATCTTCCGTCTGGACCAATATTCCTGTACATTATTCCAGCAAATGACGTCCATCTCTTCGGAGCCGGTATCCAGAAACCTTCGAACGGTACACGAACTTTCGGGTAAATCAATGCCTGTGAAATATTCTTGTACTTTCTGAGGCATAGTAAGGTAATGTTGACGTCGTTAGGCGTATCGTACGGAAATATGTCGATATACGGCCACGAATGCCTGAATCGCTTGCCCGGTTTATTTCGTATTGGAATTAGAAGATTCTTTGCGAGGTGAACTTTCCAATGCATATTCCGCAACGGCCAGGACACAAGTTTGATCTTAGCCGACGCAATTCTTTGATCGAATAATTTTTTAATGAGAGAGAATTTTTCGCGAGGCACGGCCACGTCGAAGTCATCATCCCACGGGACGAATCCGTGATGTCGAACGGCGCCGAGGAGTGAACCTCCGACTAGCATGAATTCGATGCCGTGCCTGTCCATCAATTTTTTGAAAAGAGAAAATAATTCTCGAAAGTCTTTCATTTCCGAACGCCTCAATCCATAACCGAAATATTTCGCCGCATCGAGCAAGTTGTCGATTCTAAAGGGTAGTTTATCTTTGTACGCTTTCATGTTGGTGCCGATTCGATGAACATCTTGTTCCATTGGTTTAATATCCGACGGTGCCGGTGCTTCCGGCGATCGCTCGCTCGTGAAATATCGTCTGGTTCTTTTAGACGATATTACATTATACTGGCTATATATGACGAACGCGTATTCGCAAAGTAGAACAAAAAACAAAACGGCGAATATTTGCGAACATCGGTTAGAAATAACATAACGTAGCTTCATGTTCGATTCCTGGTTTGATGTCAACTGCAGTTATATGCAACATATGTCGTTCCTACTTTTAAGGCACAAAGAAATACGCCCGCACAGCTGTGTCTTGCTTGATAATACCCATCTTCGATCTGCGATGGGTTTGAAAATCATGTCTTCATTTGATTCAAGGAGAAAATGCAAGGCTGAGTTAATGACGATTCCAAGGTCAGGATATACCCGCTCCTAGATTTTGATGGGATGCTTGACAGTCTTCCCTATATACGTATAGATAGGCACTTTGTAAATTCACGTGAATATATGATATTAGAATTAGATATGATAATAGTTGTTTTAAGAACATGATAAAACCATCTGGTCCCTGTGTCACTGGTACCCTTTTTAGAACCCGTGAGAATTACGGGTGCTACCACGCTATACTATGGCGACACTTACTTACAACGGTATTCAAGCAAACCCGACTTACCGGAGCTGAGCGTACCAGAAAGTAAACAAGACTGTCAAGCCTATAGATACCTCTCGGCGTAACACAAATCTATCGATAAATGCATCATTGATTGGGTAAAAGGGGCACAAGTAAGCGCCCTGATGCTGATATGGGACGTGCAATTACCATAACTGATAGACTGGTATTGATCTTAGTTTTTCAGAGTCGATGAACAAAACCCACTGTTGATAATTTGTTGGCAGTTCCGAAGTTTCAACTGAACTTAATCATCAACGAAACCAAACACCCCGTTCCTGTTATCTATTTCATCCAACAGGAATCTTCGAAACGACTGTGTCAATTTATTTCCAATATTCGATCCTGATCATTTATATCAGCGCATAAGCTTTCATTGGCATCGAATCGTCAAGCGGCTATCCGAAATAAAACGTTACGATTGACGACTGTAGTTTGGCGCATGTACGATTGATGTCTGCCACCAAGGTCGTCCATGATCGCTGTGAACTATGGGCTTGTCCTACAGTTGTTACTGTCCATTTCACTACAGATTTACGTAGACAGTAATCTACCTATTACTGGCCAACTTCACCATGTTGAAGATTTTTGCCAGGTATGGACTTTTGTTGTTACATCAATGAGTCGACCGAAACTGATATGTGTCCTACCTTCATTACGTGGTTTCAATTATCCACAGGACGGAAACCATAGTCGGATATTTGAGATATGTTGATGATATAAAAGTTTATTCTAAAAGTTTCGTGAGGTTTTAAAACCTCATCATCAGAGAAAACGAAAATGTATCAGCTAATAATAATCATTAATATTTCATTTCCGAAAATGAATGAAATATGAAATTTTGTAAAATCTACGAAGTAAAATTATTATTATTATCTTATTATTTTCGTTACTCTGAAGATGCGGTTTCATTAAAACACCAACTATAATGGGTTTTGCTTACCAACTTTTAAAAATGAGAATATACCAGTCTACCTGTCAACCTGTCAACTAGCGTGCGGTCGAAAAAAGTGTCAATTTTTGAAGTACCGTTTATTTCTTCAACAAAATAATAGGTTATACGTAGTGAAAATTAGTTCATTTTCAATGAACTTTGAACTGGGCTTTTAAGCTCCAGGCGGATCCTCGCCTGCCATACGTGGAATCCTCGATTGCCACAGTAGCGGTGCCGGTACCCCATTCTCGGTAGGTAACCACACATCTTCACCCGTCAAGGGATTCGAACCCACTACGCTAAAGCTGTTCCCCGAACCCCTTGACCTCACGAGTCGTTGGAGTCGTTACTAGCCGACCAGAATCCGGTCGTACCAATCACAGCGCTTGTAACAAACCGTCAGTAGACTTATGTTGGTTTTCCCGTTAAATGGACCAATCAGCGAACGTTTTACCGAACAAGGAAGTATTTCGCAAATCGATATATGACCGTCATGCGCAACAGCGCCAGTAATGAAATCACGCTTCGTGAGGCCAGGGGGCTGTTGGAAGCGAGTTCGGGAGTGATACCGGACCCCTGGCAAGCGAGGATGGTAACCACAGCGAGCTGGCAGTATCGCGATGCCATCAGGTTCGAATCCCTGCCGAGATAGGATGGGTATAAGTTATAATTAATGAAAAAAGACAGTTAACGCCTTGTGCCTATAAAATCGACTTCAACTCTTCACGAAAATTGACTTCATTTATTTTAATCAATTTGTGGTTCCTATATGTACTTAAGATAAATAATTTCATATTAATTCAAAGATACATCGTTTATATATATATATATATATATATATATATATATATATATATATATATATATATATATATATATATATATATATATATATATATTTCAATCATCGTTATACATTATACTATGTTTAATATCAATTAGCAACGCATAAACAACTAAGACAATTATCAATAATATCATTTTCCGCATTATTTACAAATAGGGCCCATAGATTTCAAGGCAGCATTAGTTTATCCTAATGATAATACATATTTCAAATGAGCTAGAAAACAATGAATAAGAGGTTTTCGTTACCGAAACATTGATGTAATCACGTAGGCTACCGTTGAATTGGTAACTCAATAATATGGCATACTATCTCACCTTGGTAGGTAGAATCGTCTTGCTAAATTTTATAGAACCACGTAGGTAATATATATAGCAATTTCAAAAGCCTGTTTAAACTAGGCTTACTTCATAAGTATAATGTTTTATTTCATTTGAAAATGATAGTTATCACCTGGATTTAGTTAACCCTGGTTTTACATATGAAATTCTGACATTTAAAAAACCGCTTTGTACAATTTAACGAAGGAACTGCATTCTGACCTATGTAATACTACATGAATCTTAATGATTAATCAGGAGTGATCTACATACATTTTTGGTGACCAAAGTCGAAATGAGATCCGAGAAATTAAAATATGGAGGCTGTGAAGTTGTGTGCGTGACGTCAGCGTCGTATTGGTCGTTAACCACGCGCGGCTATGTATAAAAGTTAAAACTGACTGCCATTTATTCTTCAATATCTGTATATTTTGCTTTCCGTGAAATAAACTAGAGCTCGAACTTGAATGTGGTGACGCCCGTGCATAAAATTGATGATATATACAGGTGTACTAATTACATGCGGCCATGTACACGTATACATTATGGTCTAGGCTTCGGACTCGCTAACCGATCTAGCTGATAATCGATATCGAAAAAGTCATGGTATCTAGAGAGTAATGCTCCATTACGAATAAACATTGCTTTTGTTTGACTAGTCGTGGTGGTTATATCGTGTCGCTTACGACTGTATCGAATTGATACCTAATGGCGATAATACGCGTACGTACCTGTACACACTTCGCTAAACTCGATGATACACCTCGGATACTGCGTATTGCAAAAATCACATTTAGTTCAAAAATGGAATGATAACAAAATAATATTCTATATCACTTTTTACACGTTCGTTGCACACAACAACCAAACCTATAGAAATATATACCGGATTTCACGAGCGGTTTATCGGGCAGCAGCGATTTCTGCCTGCTCGTGAAGTATCCTCTGATGTCAGGACGACTCCACGAGCAGACGAATAATAAGAAGAACTGTTTATTCACCTCGTCAAACCGAATTCGTCAGTTTTCACGAAAATGTACCGTTTCTTACTGTGGCCTTCTATTCATCACTTGGTAATACGGATCCGCCTCCCGGAATTCCGTAAAAATGAAAATTAATTAAAGAAAATTTTTCCTACGTGTTTCCATCGCAATTTCTAAAGAAGTCAGTTTTTTTTTCATTTCTACCGTCATTCGAATCGAATTCTCATCACAATTTTCACTACTTTTTTATTCTTACTGTTCCCTTCCGTTTTAAAACGCCTACCATAAATTTTGTTTGATTCTCATTCTTTATCTTCCCCTTCCACTTTTTTCTTGAAAAAAATCCGTACTCCAAATAATAAAAAAAGGTCTGAGCAGCTCAACAATAGCTTCTACGGGCCGCTGCATTTCGCATGCTCGGCCGAGACAGCGTATTTATCTACATTAAACCGCTCGTGAAAACGTGAAGACCTACACGACTATATACGCAAGTTTCAAAATAACAAATCATTTCAATAAGCAGCAAATCTGTTCTGCATTTCTTTCTTCTTTTCCAAATTCCCTCATAAATAGACTCGTTCGCAGAAATGCCATTGATAAATCGGTTTTTCAGGATACATGTCAAATAGTCATACCCGTTCTATGGATTCGGTTTGGTTTTTTTCAGTCAATGATTAGACTTTTGTTCATGTTTTCTCTGAGGTATGCTATAAGTTCGGTCGTGGCACCGGGGCAGTTAGTCAATTCAATCTCCTGTAGATTGCGTAACTGCGACAACCCTGACAGCCCTCCAGACGATAACTGACTACAGCCTAAAACGAAATGAATACACAAATTGATCGGATACGAACTCAAAATTCCGACAACACATCTTTAAAAAAGTAATGAAGTAAACGTGACGAATTTTGTCATCAGTGGTTTCAAACCCTACTAAATTCAATTTAGGACCGAAATGCTGAGACGCAGTTTACGTCTCAGACCGGTATCGATGAACTTTAGACACTTTTTCAACGCAAATCAGGCATTAGAAAATGGGGACAGATTTGCCAAAATTCAATGCCCATAGCCTCAGCACACTGGTCGAATAACTCGGCACACTCAATCGCAGCCGAATTCATTTTGGAAAATGTGTCACTTTTCCACGCAGGCATCGTTTATGTGGTACCAACTACCAAGGTTAAGTGCGAGACCATGACCAACAAATGCTGGCTGTCGGAGAACAAGTTGTGGACTGTGTCATAGAATGAAATGCCTCCCATTATTCATGTCCCCTGGCAACAGATCTCAGGATTAAGAGTTGGGGCAAGGGCCAACAGCCCCATTATGACTCTCCACTTAATCCACCAATCTATTGTTGAGGGCATCTGATATTGGAGAATCAAGTACGCACAGTTGGAGATTTCGGCTAACAACCATCCATCCAGCCAGAACGGGCAAGCGACTGGTGGGGTTCATTTTTGGCAACATCGTTGATTGTACATGTACCAACAGTAAGAAAAAGGTAAGACCAAGAAAATGCTGGCTGTCAGAAAATATCGAGGACCGGCCTTAGTGTTCAAAGACATGGAATAGTTGCTCGAGATGTTGCTACCATCGGTATAATTATAAATATACTACTACTGGTCGACCGCAAGCTTCGACCAACCCTTTCTGTCCGCGGAAATGTCCGCGGTGCTCCGTGGGGACAGGTGGTTGTTATGATCTACAGCAGTCGCTGAATATAATTCAGGTAGGAGATGTCGATGCGCTATTGCATGGTATATTGATTAAAAAACATGCATTCCCGATGCTTACCGGCTAATGAGAGTACTTTAAGATTTTTCATGGTGTAGAGGTGCTGCAAACCAAAATCTCGTATCAGCGTACACCATCGTAGAAACAATTTCACCAGTGACGTCATTGTTGACAAATAACCGACCCCCATGTCTGTTATGTGGTTACACCTAGCGAACGGGAATGTGAAGGTCAATTAACAAGTTGAAGGTCAATTAAAAAGCACCAATAAGAAAATTGAGAAGTTAGGGAATGGAAACTAGAGAGAATGGAAAATAATCAGAAAATGGAAATTCAAGTATATATAATATTGTATACAAGATGGGCAAACTGATTTAGACAATGGAGGAATTGATTTGACAATAATGGTGAAATTTACAAGGTACGTATAGTCGTAACGGCAGTATTCTAGTAACGCTATTTTGCATTTACTTGAATAATACCATATTGGCAAAACATACACCTCCATATTGGCAAGGCGTACACCTCTAATTGTTAAAGAAATTGAGAAACAGGGATTCATGAATGAATGGAGAAACCGTAAAGGAATGGAGAAATTTACTACACATACGTAGCAAAATTAACTCGCAATTAGAGAAATAGAGAACTTGGTATGAAAATGCAGAAATTGATAAGAGAATGGAGATTTATGTTAATTTTCAAAATGAAAAAAAGAAAACAATTATCGAACATGTGATATGAATATGAATTCGAACGAAACTGGAAAATGATCTGACAATTAGAAACGTTTAGAAATATGTACTAGATAGCAAAATTTTGAGAAACCAAGGTAAGCGCAACAATAGGACAATTCGATCAGGAATAAGAAATATTGGATAAACTGGGAGTGATCTTTGGGCGAGTAATTTAAAGCGACATTTTTAATAGATTCATAGATTTTCACTGAGATTGAATTTCTGGGTGCTTGGATCCCTACGGGACACAGCCTGCGCCTCCATTGGCTTTCCAAGCATCCAGCCTCGTATATATGTAAATTGTTTATAATCTATATATCATTTATACTGATGTACATGGCGAAATAAATATTATTATGGACTGATTTTACGTGTTGGAATTTGGGATAAAATCAGGCATCGTTGTCCGAATTTTCACGCTTGCCACCTGGCGGATCCCTGCTTGCCACTAGCGGAATCCCTGATTGCCACAGTCGACTGCAGAGTTCTCATTAAATTACTTAATACGTATATAACTGTTTTTCCATGTACGGTATTCAGGGGCAGATCTAGGCCCGAATTCAATGGGTAGCACTCATTCAAGAGGGCACCTGTCCGGATTTGTATTACCACGACGAGGCGAGCACCGAAGGTACGAAGCCACCAAGGGGTTTAGAATCAGTTTAAAATTTGAAGCCCAGCTATCAGAGCATCTGAGGCATCAAAATGGCAAAAATACCATTGTCTGAATTTTAGGCAATAACATACCACTTTTAGTATTTATTGCAATTTGAACGTGCCCCTTTTAGAATGTGATATAAAAGTTATTGAGTGATATTTTTGAGCTAACTATTCTTTTAGCCCTTTTCTGAATTTTTTATGAACGTGCCCTTTTGGCAATACAATGTGCCTTTAGGATTTTTTTGGCAATTTGAGCTTGCTGATAGTCATTGTGTCGTGCCCTGTCAGAGCACTTCAGTAATATGATTGAATGCGCCCTCATTTTGGAGATTAATTCCGCCCTGAACAGGATTTTTCAAACTATTTTTGGAGCCCTTTTCTGAATTTTTGGCAATATAACGTGCCATTTTTCGCAATAAAATGTGCCCTTTTTGACAATAAAACATGCCCTTTTTGGCAATATAACGTGCCTTTTGGCAATTGATTCAATAATATGTGCCATTTTTTGGTAATTGATTCAGTAAAATGTGCCCTTTTTGCAATATAACGTGCCCTTTCCGACAATAATTCGAATTCTAATTCATTTCCTAGGCCCGGACGCCGGATTTTGCGGGCGCTGTAGCGGGCCGGACGGTATTTTTATGAGAATCTTTTTGAAAAGGGCACTTGACAAATTCAAGGGGTCGCACGTGCCGCAGGTGCGACCCCTGTATCCACCCCTGGTATTCGATTCAAATGATTGAAAACAAAAACTACAGCGAAACCTACTAAGCTTACATATATAGGCTACGTACCTGTCCAGCGTTAGTTCTTCGAGTTGCCCCAAATCACAAGCGATATATTCAAGGGCCCTGTCGGTTATTCGAGGACACCAGGACAAATCGAGACTTTTCAGTTTTCTTAGGTTTTCAGCGATCAGCTCGACACCGTCGTCGGTTATTTTACTGCACCCGGCCAAACTGAGCACGGTCAGATTGGGCAGGGAATGAACGATATTAACGATACCGTGATTAGTGATCTCCCAGCACGACTGTAACCGCAGAACGCACAGAGTGTAACTCTGTTTTGAGCTGAAGAAAGCCAGCGCAGAGTCGGTGACATGGTACGCTTGTAGATTCAGTTCGTACAACGACGGCAGAAGCTGCGATATCGCACCAACGCTGTCGTCTGCTACGTTAATACAGTCGCTTATACTCAACGAAATTACTTTCGAGTTCAGACATGACCACAGTCCAGCTTCGGTGATTTCGTTACATCCCGATAATTCCAGTCGATAAATACAGATCATTTTCTCCAGTAACGTCTCCAACCCGTAATCAGTGATGTTTGAACACCGTAGGCTGGCCGAGCGAATGTGTTTGCGCGATGGCGGAAAATTAGTTATGAATTCGTTGACGTCAACATCCGTGGCACCGAATAAACACACCGAATCGAACCCGCGCATCTGTAAACTTTGGTAGAATTTTAATCGCCCCGGTTCATCTTTACTCCAGTCTCGGCATTTAATCACAGGAGTAACTCCAACCCAATATTGTATCTGATAAATCGTATCCCTCCATTTACAGCAAACTTGCGCCAAAAGCCCGCGCTCTTGCGGCGAAAAATAATACATGAATTTGGAGAGAAACTGGTCATCGTTCCAGATATCTTTGACGTATGGTAATTTCTTCAGATACCAGTCGTTTATCTTGGCGTTCGGTTTGGTTTTGTTATAGCCTGGTTTGCTGCTGCTGCTACATTTAGCCGAGGTTGTTTCCGAGCCTTTTTGTGCGCCGTCCTGAGACAGAGATTTATAACCGATTCGTAATCCGCGAATTCCATTGGTGAGATCCACGCAAGCTTTAGCGATCGACGACATTTTACACGATCCAGACATTTAATATCCGACTACAATATGGAGAGAACCCTACCCTTTCAACATTTCCACCGGTTTTCCATTGTGTGAATGCGATCAGAACATCTTTTCGAAGCTAAATCGAAACATGTTCAGATCCCGTATTTCTGTATGACGGTTTCTGGTGTAAAGCATCCTAAACAGAGCCGTTTATTCCGTGGAAATGTATATCGGATTTATTCGGCCATATTTTCTGCAGCATCTTATGCTGGTTGCAGCGTGATGACGTCATAACGCTACTGCCTCATTTTCAAACGTTGATGCACGGCTGCAGCGTTAGCGGATCGATACGGTTCAGATGATAGAGTATATGTGTACTACTGGATGCATGATCGTTCAATCAATAATCACAACCCCCTGTAGTGTCATTACTACACTCAGCGTTTCTTCTTCCAAGAAACAAATGACTTTCTACCACTGTTTTATTACAAACACCATTACCATCCATATCATAATTTTATCATCATAAAAATACCTAACGCAATCACGTTTAGGACTTACTTTTGTATCTCGGATATTGGATCGAAAAAAAGCGAATACAATGTACTTATAGCGATGTAATCAGATTATCCTTCCCGCTCTCTCAATTTATCCCATAGTATATATAGCTATATGTATCGTAATGAAGACAATTTTAATGCATTATCCGTGGATCTCGCTAAATTCGGATCACCTGGGACTGGACAATTTGTCCGCATTAAAACAAAATCCGAATTATGTTCTCTCACTTGAATAGAAATCCCCTATTGGGGACTGTAATCTTAGTCCGAAATAAGTGAAAATCCGAATAAAACCGATACGAATTAAGCGAGTAATACTGTACTAGAGATTAACATTTTATACTTTCTTCTGTATTGGTGTACCCTACAGGGGACTGTAGTTATATTCTGAAATAAGTGAAATTCCGAATAAAGCATTATGAGGTTAATTTGTCTTCTTTATTGGTGGCGACGGCGACTTCGACAACAGGGCGGGCGATTGTCTCACCGAGTTCTAGCAGTTCATGGGAACGTTGAGTAACGACAGGAAAATGGAAACTTTCCACCAGTTTAGTATGTACGCAGCTGAAGTGTCTCCGGAATGTGACAAATAATCCGCATCAACGAAGTCATAACGAAAAAGATAGTTTCATTAAAATTTGACTTTTATTTCGATTCTATAAGCCGAGTATCAACTGAAACAACGCACGACATAGTTTTACCAAATAGGTTACAAATATAAAACGAGTCTAGAGTTCTAACAAATTAATAAGATGTTCATGCGAAATCCCCGTATATCATTAAGCTAGCACTGACAAAAAATAAACAATGATCCACATTATAATAAGATGTAATTCTTAACCAGGGGCCAGTTGCAGCCAGTTGCATTCAAGCTTTGGACTTAAAACCTAAGACCATCTTAATATCAGCCAGTCTTAACAAATTAAGACCGGTCTTGAGATATAAGACCTATTTCGGAGACCACAGCGAACTGGGCTGGGTCCATTAATATCGCGTACGCATGCATGCATTAGATAGAGTGATTATTTACAACAAAATGCATCTAATTTAACAATAGAACATGATTACATACATAAGACAGGTAATGCCAGTTGAGTTCGAGATTTCGACTTGAAACCTGTCTAAAACCATTTTAGTTTTAGCCAAGTTTTAGTTTAAGACCGGTCTACAGATATAAGTTCCATTCTGGAGATGTTACCACAGTGCAACTGGGCTGGGTCCATTAATATCGCGTACGCACGCATGCGTTAGATATAGTGTTTCTTTACAACGGAAGTGCGTCTAAGATAATAGTAGAACATGATTAAATACAAAGACAGGTAAAATACGGTCACATCCACATTAACCAAGGACTTATTTACTTGCAAACAAATTACCGGGGCTTATTTCTATCTGATTATTTATAACTATCGAAGTTCCAACAGTTGTTACTAGGTGGTGCTATTTGTTGGTTATTGTACCCAGACCTCATGTTTTGCTGTTGGTGCTGTTGAACTTGTTGACCGCGGTTATTTCCGCCGTAGAACGCACCCTGGTTCCCCGAGTAACCGCTGTTGTTACCCCATTGGTTCTGTCCGGCTAATGCGGTCTGTACCTGACTCTGAAAAAATATCAAATATTTAAAACCAAACTTATACAAACAGACCGACAAATATCCCACCATAAATCATAAATTACCCGAGAAATGGCTATGGAAGTTTTTTGGCAATCTACAGTGGTACAGCAAATCCTCGTTACAACGAACTTCAGCGAACCATTTTGTTATATCCAGTGACTGCCCCCAGAAGCATTGAAATTAAGGGGCTAGTTGCTTAAAAATTGCTGGAGAAAACTGCCGGATAAATTTGTGATGACAATGCAATTCTATTTGCCATTATGAGAACTATCCATTAGTTAATCTAACCAACTTTTGAGCAAATGACCCCAGATTTTTTAGAACTAAGGATTATATTATCTTATGATCCGGATGTAAGCATTGGGCTTAATTTCAGTAGAGAATTTCTGTCATCCCCCTTTTTTCGACCGGTACATATCTAAAGGCCGGCCCGTTCGTTACCTGTATATCTAGAGGGGCTTCTCCTCTTCTCTTCCCCTGTAGGACAGTTTGAGAAACTGCACTCGATATTTGTAAAATCATCGCCGCTTCATCTTCATCCATGTTATTAGTCTGTAAATGAAAACGTGAATATAATTCAAAAACAGAAACAAACCTGTGACGAGCTGATGCCAAGAAACTAATTTCCATACACAACTTCCTTACAGGAATCAATTGGTTCAGTGATTAGGTAAATTAACACAAAGTAAAATTAGGTAAATTAACGGCAAAGTTAACACAGGGGTGCAATAAGTGATGATTTAGCCGATTCTAGGACAATTGCCCTCCGGACAACTGCCGCCCCCCCCCCCGCCCCGAATAAAATCCTTTTTGATTTGGATTAACACCACCTAAATACTTTACTTAGAAATTCATTTGTATATTATTGAATATAGATTTATAAGATTCAGAATTACTGATGTTGTGTGCAGTAATTATAATTCACTTGCCAAATTAAAGGAAACTTAATAAGTCCACTTATTAGTGCATTAGTTAATGTTGGCTGATTTATTGGAATTAGTTTTAGTGTCACTTTAGCCAATCAAAAACTTTAAAGCAGTCCCAGAGTAATTAGCTAGAATTAGTTCACTTCACTTAGTCTAATTAATTTGAAATAAATATCTGTGTTACTTTAAGATTAAAAAGATTTAAATTGGGGGGCAGTTGTCCGGGGGGCAATTGTCCTGATACCGATTTAGCCCTGCGTTATCGTGACAATATGTCATAGTTATCTCAGGTTGAGGGGCCCGAGGGGAACACTATGTAGTTCTGTTT
The DNA here is from genome assembly GCF_964204645.1 of Tubulanus polymorphus. NCBI lineage: Eukaryota > Metazoa > Nemertea > Palaeonemertea > Tubulaniformes > Tubulanidae > Tubulanus > Tubulanus polymorphus. The sequence continues at coordinate 9,070,676 of NC_134028.1, read as the reverse complement.
TATGCAAGACTAAATGCCCATTCATTCATAAGTAGACCTATGAAGAGGCATAAGAGGACCTTGTGAAACAGAATTACACATACCATAGCGTTGACCATATTCATCAGTTTACCACTCGATTGATGTTGTTGCTGTTGCTGCCACGACTGCTGTTGCTGTTGTTGTTGCTGCATTTGAAACTGAAATAATTTTGAAAACGAAATAAATACCGGTACTTGGACAATTGCCACCTTGTCAATCAGAAGAATTGAGAATGACAGCGAAGGTGTTTTAATCTACTATGGTAACAATAAAAGGAATAACAAATCACTCACCTGATTACCATGTACATTGTATCCACCACTACCACCCATTGCAGTGTTTCTGTGAACAAAATAACATAGTTTGTTAGAAAATTGTCAACTATTGATATTTTTGGATCTATTGACCTATTGACCCAAAACTAGTTTGAAGACTGAATAAGACGCTTACAGAATTATTAGTAGATGAATACAGGTATGTAGCAATATTTCATAATTAATGGTATCATAAGAAACATTGAAATTAGCCCTCAAACATTTCCAGATCGCATAAGTATGCCTCTCCAGGTACAGCCAATGCCGGTTAGAAATGTATAAAACCTGGTCCAGGATGTCAGTTTGGCAGCGGCCATTGTTGGCATCAAAAATATTAAACAACACGCTATCACATTCCTGTTGAATTTACAATTTGCATAAGCTACCGGTATACATATGAGACACTAAAATAGATCAACTTAAGACAGAGATACATGCCTTGAGGTCTACAGTTATAGGTCAACATATAAAGCGCAGGCGCTTTTCTTTTTCTGAGGTGTAATTTTCAGCGAAAAGGTTCAAAATCGCAAGATTGTTCTAGTCCCAAACATCCTAATTGCATATGGTTTAATGTGCAGTAGTTATGATTCTGAACCTCTTGAGTTTCGTCCATTGTTGTGTGCGACTGTATATGGTAATGTCTACTTACCCTCCGAATCCTCTCCAGTTCTGCATTGTATCGTATTGGCTGTTATTAAAATCTCCCATCGCTCTTCCATAACCTGCTCATCATAAAAACATGATATAGACTTTTTAGTGAACATACGTAGAACAGAACCTGGGATTATTAAATATGGCAAAATCCTACACAAGTTCATAGACATTTGGCTTATTGCGCGGTGGGTCACAGGTCTGGTACATAGAGAAAGAGACTATCACTTGCCTAACAGCTAGAACCTGAGTACATATCAGACCCGGGTCTCATCTCGTAGCTGGCCCCAAGAGAAAGACCTGATGGTCCCATATTCTGGCCTCGTCTCATAACACCCTGGTCTTGGTGTCTACAGAACTTTAGATAGATCCTTTGGCTCGGTAGCCAAAATAACCCTAGCCCTGTCCCTTCATATAGGCACTTTGACCTGACGGCTTAGAAGAGCCCTAGCCTTTTCCCTTCAAATATACCCAAGGATGGGTTGGTCCCTACAAATATATGTACTAACCTCCATAATTATTACCTGTCTGGCCTCGTGATGCAACCCATCTGTTAGTATTACCCCTGAAATCATAAAACAATGACAGTGTAATGGATTGTATCGACCTAGTTATTGATGAAGTAAATAATACAGTAAAACTTGTGCAAGTCAGAAAATGTCTGAAGGAATTTCTAGATCTGGAATTTTCAAGTTTGTTTTCCTATCAAAATCTCTCTATGCAGGATTTATAAACTTAAGTCAGACAAATATTTTATTCGTTAAAGTCTGAAATATAGGAAATCAAATTCCTTAAGTCGGTTGCATAAATGATTAATTGTTAAGAACTAGGGGTCCAGGGACACCATGCCCACCTGGGTAGTGGTTTAAAATGCTCAACAATTTAACAATTTCAATATTCAGAGATAATTCTTAGTTCGCTATGTAAATGATAAATCGTTATATCAGAGATCTTTATCATGAGGTTCCGCTGAATTCGGAATCAAACTAGGACCGACTGCAAAATAATACTGACCAGTTACCACCACGGTTACCAGCGGTTCGTTCATTGCGCCTGTCACGTCTGCCATCGTTACGGTTATTGTTGTTGTTGTTGTTACGTCGTTGGTTATCGCGCGGTCGTTTAGCTTGACTGGCACTTCCGCCGCCGCCGCCGCCGCCACCATCGCGACGACCGCTATCCTGATGACCGCGTTTCTGAGGCAGACGTCTGCCGCCCGCCGCTTGCTGGTTCCCGGAATTTCTTTCGCGGTTTCCTCTGACTGAAATACCAGCATAACGATGAGCTCTTTAGTATCGCCAAATGCAGTCACTACCTAATGTATCTTTTGATTTATCTAGCTCATCTAGAATCTATCATGGACCATGCAGGTACATATTGATATATATCTAAGACAATGCACGGAATTGTCACTGGACAAGCCCAGTGGCCGCACTCAATAAAGAGGTTGGGTGGCAATAACTAAATATACAACGACCGTGAAACGAGAGTCGAACAGTCATTCGACTATAATAGTCGACAATGAGATGACATTGGTAAGTAATGACAATTTTGTAGATGTCGGATATTGAATATTGAAATGGTATGAACACGAATGTACCAGTATTAACGTGTACAGGTATACATTGTCCATGCGCTACATCGATTGAACTTTACCCTACGTCATATGATGCCACTGTCTCCTTAAAGATCTCCAGTACTCACTGGTTTCAATGGTTTGATCTGTCAGTTAATTCTAACCAACTTTTGAGCATCTAGCCCCTGAACACTAGCGGATCTTTGCTAGCCACAGTTCCCGCAGGGTCCTCATTCCAAGAAAACCTTTTGCATATACGTAAAGCGCCATCAACTTACAAGAATTTTGTTGATCAACCTTGATCTTTGGCCGGTCAGTTGTCAGATATTCTTCACAAAGTTCATGAGTTTTCTTTTCGATTTCTTGTTGAATTTCGTCTTTTGTTTTACCGCCCTCTCGAAGCGTCCGGTCCAGTTCGGCGATCTTCTTGAATTCAACGTTCTTATTCCTTTTCTGAAATCAGAAATGAAGAAGTTCCTAGCCATGATGATGAATACTCTTAATCCATGTAAAGACCAGAACCTGACACTAAAAGGGATGGGGACACTAACAAGGATAGGCGCGCCACTCCAGTAGGATACAAGGCATCATGCTAAAATTTTGCAAACAATTCTTTTTTGTTCATCCTTCAACCCACGGATCACCACTCAAGGCATATAAATTAGCATGTTCCAAGGTCTTTTTCTTGATAAGGAGAGGAGACCAGAAAAGAATGCATTTTGCTTCAGATTGGCAAATAACTGATCCTATCAGTCATTTACTGGTAATTTACTCTTTTCTACGACTAAAGGTAGTTTTTCCAACTTTGAAAATCATTTTCAGGAATAGAATTTAGATTCTCAGGAAAATGGACCTGCAAATATGGATTTTGCTGCGAACACCAGTTCAAGTAATAATGTTCCACAAATACATTCGCAACTAGTCAGCAATTTCCTTACCAGGTAATTCTTTTTGTGTTGAAATCCGCTGTAATGTTTAATGGTAGCTGTTTGGTCGGTTCCCAGATCATTTCGGCAGGTGGAACAATGATATTCAACTTTTCCATTAGGGAATTGTCTCTCAATCAAATACTGGATACCTACGTAATGTACGGAAAGACCCAATGATTTTCAAAAATACCTAAACATGATTCTTAATAAGCCAGGTTGATTGAATTGATAAAATGTTCCCAATAACAATGCACATTGTACAGCAGTTGAAATCTACATTTGCGCTAAACTAAAGACTTCTATACATAACTTATCTTAGTATTATTATAGACATCATGTCTATAGGTACATACATGGATATAAATGATTGATCCAGATGAAACCTATGTTCAAAATTAGGCTCATTCAAATTTTCTTACCGATTATGTCGCTTGTATCTTCATTAACGAGAGTTTGTATCTTAGCCACGACATCTTCATCTTTGACCGCAACTGATGATTTGGATGGACTGCCTGATGCATTGTTTTGATCACGGCCCCTTCTCCCAGAATCTGAAATATACGATAATATATGTACAACTTTCGTTTTACTAGATGTGGCGCATCTTGATGTACAGTAGGTTTCTGTATCCAAGAAGTTTTTCTAATGATAAACAATAAACTTAAGCGAGGGTGTTCGTTAAGAACTGGTCGTCGGCCGGTCACCTCTTTTGTTTTTCTTTAACCCTCTTCTATCCTTGTTATCTTCAGATTTTCTCTTCTTCATTCCAGTCTCCATATCTCTTTCGTCTTCATCACCCTTGTGGTGCTGAAAAGACACATCCATAAACCATGAGAACATAATAATACTAAATAATTACTATTTGTTTATTTCTTTAATACAAAAACTTAAGATAAATTCTCAATTACCATTTCCAGCGATTCCTTCCCACCAGCATAAACTAATGACGAGATTTTCTCTGATCTGTAGAATTTGTCTGGATTCTTTTTGAAAAAGTTCACCGTTTCTTCGCTGAGTTTAAGTGGACTTGTTCCACTCGGTCGCGATTTATTATACGCATTCACCATCGCCTCAACAGCTCTGAAGCCTTTCATTGATATCTTTTTCTGTAATACAAGAAATAGACAAATAACCTTTCGGCGGGTTGAGGTTTCGATTGAAGTATTCTAGTTAATTTGGTAGTAATCCTGGAAATCGCTGGATTCTCTGGAATAGGTAGCACGATTCTGGTTAAAGTGAATTTTCAATAGTACCCGTATTCCAGAATAAGCAGTGATCCATTGAAAGTGACAGCTCATAAGAATCAAGAAGACAGGAGGGGCGTTTTCATTTAGATGGCAATTCGTATGTGTATAAGTATTTCAGAATGTCGCTAACAGTCAGGGATGATTTGAGAATATCTATGTATCAAGATTAGGTAAAGTATTTCAGAAACTGTTCATGACAATCGCGGATGGTTGAAAGCCAAGTGTAGTTAGGGGGAAATTCAGTGCCTTCGTGGTTTTAAAGGAAAGGTTACATAATATTTCAAAAATAGTTCAGTGGGTCAGGGGAAAATATGGTTGTCAGTACCTGAGTAACAGGGGCGGTTAACTATTGGCAGCTTATCAGCATGGAAAGTTTAACATATTTCAATAGTTCCATTGTTGAGAGCACTGCATGTAAGGGAGTTACGAAAAAGTATTGTAAAAAGAATCTTTCTGAAACGTAAGCCGACAGAATCATTATACTTACAAGAATATTTATCTTATGCTCTCCAGTTTGGATGTGAGCTACCATGTCTTCCGGTGACATATTCTTGTCTTTGTTACAAGCTTTACAAATGTACGTCAGTGAAAACGATTCCATATCATTTCCTTTGATCAACTCAACTACCCAACGTGCTCCTTTAACAGAAATAGGTGTTGGCAGTTAAACTCGGAACAGCTTTTTTCAAAGTTGACATACTAAACTTTCGAATTAGTGGCTACGTCGAAATAGTATTTCGAAGAAGGGAGGGGCCGCAGTAGCAAAATGTCTCAGAAATAGTCAATACAGTATAACTCGCTTATTTCGGATCAGTTTTTTATGGATTTTCACTTATTTTGGACTAAAATTCCAGTCCTCTTATTAGGGTTAGGTTATTTCTATTCAAATGAGAGCACATTATTCAGATTTTGTTTGATTCGGACAAAAAAAGGTGATCCGAATTAAGCGAGTTCTACTGTATATAGTATTCATTTTTCCATACTTATGATTTTCAGGCGACAATTTCTGAGCTGCAGTTGGCAAAAAGATATCGTTTTCTTTCAAGCTGAATTCCTCTGATCAATTTCTGTACAGCAAAAAAATGTTCGTACCTGGTAATGGATTCTCAGGGGTATTTATAGCTTCGTATTCGTCCTGGATCTGCGCTTTATCGAGTTTCATCGGAGCGACTAAATAAAATTAGCATCGCAAAAAAAGAAAGAAAGAACGAAAACAGTTAGCACAACGAATCAATCGACGTCCGGACCTAAATTCAAACAAGAAACAAATCAATCACATTAAAGTTCATCATAATTCACTTGGAAAACTTTGAAGAACAGAAAAAAATGAAAATCAGTACGATCTGATTTTCAAATTCTCAAAACGAACTCATCTGCATTTAAACAAATATGCAGTTTACTCGGGATTCAGCCACGAATAGTTTGGTTTTCTTTTAGGGTCGAGGAATCCCGAGGCGAACATAAGTCGAGTCCTGCAGCTGAACTCAGAACAGCTTTGTGTAAGGTTGATATTACCAAACTTTTGAATTAGTAGCTACTTCAAAATAGTATTTTTTGCAGTAGCTAAATGTCTCCAGACGAGGAATCCTGAGTCGAACACATTTCGAATTATGCCTGCGTTCCAGCAGTTCGAACATCTATATACGTAGTAGTACCAGGCATTATTGGCATACAGCCAAATAGACAACTGAAAACTCGGTTTTTTTCTCTCAAGAAAACTACGTTTCTCCAAAACCTGAAAAGTTCGATATCCACAGCGTGTATTTCAGATACTTGATCTCAATAAATCGTAAACAGTTTTTCCGTAAACAATTCGGCAGAACAAACATTCATTTCTGTTTGATCTATCTCGGCGTCTTGCTTTCTCGAAGCGAGCATACTTAAATCTCGTTCTTTTCAACATATCCGACAACGACTACGTTCAGAAAAACGCATTTCCTTTTTTTCTCACTCTTGAAAAAACGTGCCATCCACGAGCACCGGAATTTTCAGATCGAAACTGCGGTCTCAACGACGTGCATAAAATAGATAGACGTGGCGCCGACTTGCGTCGTGACTCGTTTCTGACTGAATGAACCACGAAACGGGACACCCGAGCCATGATATACTGATGACGGTACACGGGAGATGGTTACAAAGAAAAAAAACAACAACAATAACCAAAACCCGTGATCGCGTAGTTATACGTTCAGGCGCGGGTCCGAAATGCCCTCCATGCCCTTCCATCGACTGTCCGCTCCTAGTTGTTCCCTAGCTGCCAATCACACAACGGTCAATCATCATCATCGTACATCGATGACGACGAGGACGAGACCGACTGAAGCGCCGCGCACCAGCCAAATTGGGAACTTCACGCGCTTCAGTTAAACGTCGCAATAAATCAGTACAACTGATGGCAACGGCAAGGCTTCATACACACAGCCCCGGCTAGGAACAACTCACCTCCGTTTTCCGTTAACATTTTATTCTAAAAAAGAAACAAAAGAAAATACAGCGCATTTAACTTTCAGCCGATGACAAAATCAACTTCATACAATGCATTAATTACACTGCGAGCTTTAAAATGTGCAGTGTAACTGGTACAGTTAACAGAAAAAAATGCTTCATGAAAACTTCGTAAACTCTGTAAAAAGGGCACAAGACCAGCGCAGGCGTGTTGTTTCATCTAGCGCCGATTGCGGCGAGACACACACATCTCTCCTACACAAATTTCATGTGATATTTGAGAAAAAAAAATGCTTTGAACTGAGGCCTTTTTTCTGCTTCATTAAGAACAGCAGTGGATATTAAGTTATAGCAAATTTAGTTGCTCCGTTCAGAGAACCGGGATATTTCCCATATCAGTCCGTTGCGCAGACCGAGTAGGCAGGATAGATATAAGGGAGTAATCTAAAGAAATGGAATGAAAACAAAATCAACAAAACGCTCATTATCTGAAAATAAAACATTTCCGGTTAAACAATAACGATTAAGTACGTTCAATTTCAGTGAAAGCATACACCAATTTCTTAGAAACAGTTAAGAGTCTGCACCGGTGGTTCTTCAGTTCAAATTGATTTTACTCTTTTTAAGAAGAGATAAAACATTGGAAATTAATTCATCAAAAGTCTTAAAAGATTAAGCCATATCTAGTCGAGAACTGTGGCCATGTATCAAGGTATCTTATCAATTAAATTATGCGTATCAAGAAAGATATTTCATATCCGATTTGAACGAATTCGAATTGAGCAATATATTATTAGGAAGTTCTCCAATTCATTGTTAACACTTGATAATACTATTGCAGTTCTTTCTTACCAGTAGATGCTTGACTCTTCCTTCGTGAGCCACAAAATTAATGTATGGCACATCTTTGCAGCAAACCTTGAAGTAAACATTAGCAATGTTTCAGTCAGGCTATAGCCCCGTATATAGTAGCAGAAAGCCACACAAATAATCAAGTTTTTCATTCTTCTTACCTCACATTCATTGTAGACTCTATATAGGCAGTTGTTTTCTGAAAAGAAAATTTTCAAATCATGAATTTTGCTCGGTGGCTTTTTATCATCTATAACCTGGGCGACTATGTATTCCTCAAAAACAATTTTACCTAAACATTTCTTTTTGTAGGCTTCATACTTAGTTTGATGATCCTCTTCGGCGCAGTGGGTCTCCATTTTCTGTAAAAATTTATGACTGACAGTTTGTACCACAAAAAAATATACAGAATCTGGCTAATTCGGATCATTTGGGACCATCAAAATTAATCCAGTTTACAGGAAATCCAGATTAAAAGCCATTTTCTTGTATATCAATGAACATGCGGACTACAAATATTGTCCGGAACAGACCAAAATCTGGATAAAACCGAACCGAATTAAGTGTATTCGACTGTAGCAGAAAATTCCACTAATTCAAGCGGTGTTTCGCTAGTATAAATTACCTCCTTCTCATTTAAATCGCTCTTGAATCGACAAAGTTTACAGATCATTTCTCCAACTTCTTTCACTTCACTTTCTTCAGTGGGTTTTTCTGCATCGGTTTTTTCCGCGTCAGTCTTCTCCGAATCTGTTATCTCGGCGCTAGGTTTCTCGACATCATCGGGCTTCTCTGTCTCGGTTTTCTCCTTATCAGGTTTTTCACAGCTTACTGTTTTTATCACGTCGGTCAAATAGTCTTTCAACAATGCATCGGTTATCTCCCTAAAATGGAATACATAATCATTGCATTAAACTTCGTCATTTTTCAAGTTAAAAACTTCTTGACTGATTACTCTTAGAATCTCGACCTCAATTATCAAATTATCAAAACGACGAAATATTGAGTCTCCCAATCAAACTCCCTGAGTTTTCACTGACTTCTTTCTAGATTTTCTGATTGAGTCCCTTAGTTTTTGGGAAAGAATTCGCCGGTGAGCTTAAAATGGCCAAGAAGTTTCAGATGTTGGGGATATGGAAATTAGGAACTAAACCGAAATTTATGTTTTTGTCAAAATTTTCATGAAACTGGGAGGCCCAAGGAGGTTTTACAAATATTGTCATAAGGATTTAATCGCAACCGCGTCTATATAAAACCAGACCATTCTCGTAAGTACATCTAGAAAAAGATGTGAATCGAAATTACTTACTCAGTATTGTGTTTAGTCTTCAATTCAGTTAGCTTTCCCTAAGGAATATAGAAAAAAGAAAAAACATTGAGTATTGTATAACAGAGTTCAAAGTGTTCCTTTTTCATAAATCAAAATCTCAAAATGGTGTCTTGCACAAAGTTATCCGTCAAACACTTCTAGTATCATCGTTATGCGCAAAACAGGTCCTAGTGCTCTATTCTTTTGGGTTAACGCTGTCAGTTACCAGAGCCAACTACCGGTATATCGGTATCGTGAAATGATTAAGACCGGGATAGAGTATAGATTGTAGCCTACCTGGAGACGCTGTGCGATTCTTTCTTCCAACGTTAACTTCACCGGAGTTTTATTCTTTTCAACAATGGTCGCCGGATCTGTTGCATTATCGTCAGCTGATGTACAAACGATAGAACACAAACACGGTCATTGCAGAATTCGAAGACTTTTTGCGGTATGTATATTCAAAGAGCTTTACGACATTTGGACAAGATATCGCGAGAAAATGGACAGCATTCAGCAGAACTTTTTCCAGCGGAGACATGTGCGATTGTCCAGATACAATGAGTAATTTCTATTTCACACTGGACCCTCTTATAAATCACTCCGTTGATAGGGTTAGTATTGTATATCAATGTACACGTATAACGTGTGATCATTGACTGTTAAGATGAGTAAAAATCCCACAATAAACGAATTGATCTAAAAAGTTTATTTCAAAATTAGAAATATTTCGGGCAGTCTGAAAATGTTTTTACACTGAAAATTTTACTCATCGTCTTATCACGGATATTGTGATTCTCAACTGATTCACCAGTAATGTTACACTGTTAAAATTCTTTTACAAGGATTCATGAGAATTAAGTATTAATACCCTTCAGCAGATGAAACTAAGGTGCCAAGGAGGATGCTGATTCGACTGCTACTATGACGGTATGATTATCACAGTTTAATTACCTTTCACTTCGGTATTTTCTTCTACATGAGTTTCTTCAGCTGTTTGATCAGCCTTGATCTCATCCTAAAGACATAAACATAAAAGGTGTTTAGAAGTTTTCATTTAACCCTCAATTAGCTAGATCTAATGATCGCAGCTAGCAGTGATACAGCTACTCATCTCGACCTACGGAGATACATATTCCCAGACTCACCGGTTCATCCAATATCTTATCATCATCAACATCATCATCGTCAGCCTTTTTCTCGTCATTAGCTGTTGCTGGCAATTCGGTTGTATCCATTGCTTCGTCTTTAACCACTGCTGGTTCCCCATTGGTCGATTCTGATTTGGGTACGACTGGCTCAGTCTCAGTATTGACCGATTCAGCATCAGGTTTAACCGACCCATCAACCGGTTCAACTTTCACCTCTGCATCAACAGTTGATTTATCCGCTTCGGTTTCCGCAGTTTTCATGGGAATATCCGACTCTTCGACTACGTCCTCATCTGTTTTAGCAAAAATTAAAGGAAAACCTATATCTATTTTAGTATGAAGCTGGCATGAATTGATAATTCAGAGAATTTAGGAAGCAAAGAATTTTTTAAGGAAGTTCCACAGTTGCAAGTCAAAGGTTGACTATGGAATTGAACCATTTGGCCACATGGCCAAGGTGTCTTCCTATTCTGCCTATTCGTCATATCATCATGTGTTGCACCCTTTCCTTTTTGTCCATGAGGAATCCACTGAATGTTTAGATTAGTATTCTCAGTATTCTATGACACAGTAAAGGGACAAATGCCAATGCGGCGAATTGGGAGAGGTGGCAGGTGGATGAGAAGGGAGAGAGCGAAAATAACCTTTGTAGGATCATTTATTAATCATGTATAGATAAAATCTTTATTTCGACATATCACCTATATAAAAAGCATACTTTTTCAGTGCCCCTTGAACTGTCTCCGCGTAGGCCTACAACACTGTTGCTCGCTAGAGGGCCCTCGAAATTTTACGAATAGGGGCCTATCTGGCTGAAGGTTAAACGATATCGTACCTTTTTGCTGTTTTAGTTGTAGCTCGTGTCGAGTTAGCCGATCGATAATATCCACTTTTTTACCGCTGTTTGGAATTCCGTGCGAGTTACATAAATTCTTCAACTGCACGACGGTCATGGAAGAAAGCCTCGGTACTTCAATGTCCATTACTCTATAGATAGGAAATAGAAAAAAAAAAGAAGATTATTAGCATGGAAATATCTAGAACTGGAGAGTGGATTTTCTAGAGTGACTTTCTTGAGATATATTCATTTCGGTTTCCTGTTAAAATAAGGCCTACAGTCCTTTCAAAATAAGCCGTCGGCCGTCGCATCTGACTGTTAGTGAGAATCCTGCGACGGCTATGAAATATCTCCTCTGATATCAATGATAGTATAAAAGCTGTGATCAGTGGTTATATTTCATAAAGGCGGCATAATATTTGTTTCGCCAAAACAGAAAACACGTTTTTCACAAAATGTTTTGCCCGCAAACGATTAAATGTTCAATGGAGACAAAAATTAACTCAGTTATTCACATCAATTCTTGTAACGCCATATGATACATTGTTGCTCGCTGATTAGTTATTCAGCCGTGGATATTTTGTAAAACACAAAATATCCATCGCACCGCATCCATATGATTCAAGTGTTAACAACGATAAGGAATAAATAAATATGTTATATTTCATGTCATCTCGGTTGATCTCGATAAATTGCATCATCTCGGTAATAAGGAGGAACCCCACCGCACGCGGGACGAAACGCGTTTTCGACTACACAAAAACTTTTTGCAAATCAAGCAGTGCTTTGAATGGTGGAAAACGTTTTTCTGTTCGGCATTTTGGGTTTAGACTCCCCCGCACACAGCAAAACAAACTAGGGGTCCAGGGACACCATGCCCACTTGGGAAGTGTTTCCAAATGCTCAACAATCTAACAATTTCAATATTCAACGCCCCCTGGTGACCATATACAGAATCCAATGACTTTGACACTCACCACAATCATAGAACATGTCAGCAGCTACGATTTTGTAATTGATTGTGATAACAAAATATGCCTCGTTACCACTTTAATATGGAAATACTAAGTAATTCTACTATTCAACGCCCTCTGGTGACTATATTCAAAACCCAATGACCTTGAAACTCACCATAATCATAGAACATGTCACGAACTATAACTTTGTAATTGATCATGGTAACAAAATATGCCTAGGTACCAATATAATAAGGAAATACTAAGTTATTCTACTATTCAACGCCCCCTGGTGACCATATAGAATAACTAATGGCCTTAAAACTTGCCACAATTATAGATGATGTCATGAGCTACAACTTTGCAATTGATTGTGGTTACAAAATATGCATTGATACGAATATAATATAGAAATACTCAGATATTGCATTATTCAACGCCCCCTGGTGGCCATATACAAAAACCAATGACCTTGAAACTCACCACAATCATAGAACACGTTATGAGCTACAATTTTCTAAATGATTGTGGTAACAAAATACGCTTAGGTATCAATATAATGTGGAAAAACTTTTTCCCACTTACGAATGAGTACTGCTGACACCAAGATGGCCGCCAATTGCGTCATAATTGGCTGATGAAAAATACCTGTCTCAGGTATAAAACATCCCTTTCCAAAGAATACCCATCACAAATTGCAATGAGAAATGATAAACCAGTAGGAAGCTACAGGACTCAGAATTTGGACCAAAATTAACATTTTTTGGCACTAAAAAGGTCATAGGACGGCCATCTTGAGTCTGAGCGACCCAATTTTTGTTATGCTGATGGGCCCTGGGGGATATCACATATATCCGAAAGATCAAGGTAATTGATCAAGGTGTCTTCAAAATTTCCCTCAAAAAGTTCAAAAATGTGTAAAAAGTGCTGATTTTGGCGAACAACAATGGCTGCCAGTCAGCCATCTTGAATCTGACAGGGCCAGTTTTTGGGCTGAAGATGTGTCTAGGGTAGATACATGTGTAACCCAAATATCAAGACATTACCTCGAAGCGTCTTCAAAACTTCCCAAAATAACTGGATTCCGTCTACGGACGGACGAACGGACAAAAAGTGAACGCAATAGCCCACTGGGACAAAAGTCCCAAGTGGGCTAAAAACATGAAAAAAAGTTTTTCACAGGACAGGAAAAAAAGTTTTATTGGTGCCGTGCGCTAGGCGATTACCTTTGTCTGTCACGCCAGATCTCCGTGACCTGTTATTCTATCTATCTTAGCCTATCTACTGTCTATGATGCCAAAAAACCCATTCGAACACAACGATAAAAAATTGACGTTACATTTTTTGACAGTGCCCAATAAATTATTAATTGATTTTAATTTATTGAACTGCTGCCTGCGCCAGGCAAGGGTTGCCAGTTCGGATCAACGAATTCCTCGCTTTCTTTCTACGCTTTGAATCAAATACGCGTCAAAACTAATCATCGAACTATTGAATTAAAATTAAGTTAAAATTACCTGGTTCTGGCGGATCGCACGACGGGTAAATATGTAAAAAATGACGAGGAAATTCGGAAAATGCGTCAAACTGACAAAGAAGACTGAGCTTTAGATTAAATGCACTACCCAAATCCCGATGACGTCACTTTCAATTCAAGTGAATTAAATGAAATCACTTTATTTATCATTATTGTATCGTCGTGTACACAGCAGAAACACATCATCAACTTTCATTTCCTTCCCCTTTATTTCTTCATTTCCTTTTAATTTTTTCCCTGGGTGCTTGCGACAGTGGCCTAAAGGCTTTGCTTGGCCCACACTGAAAGCTACTGTTCTCTCTCTCTCTTTTTATAATTGTGCTTTGTTTAAAAAAATTGTAAATTTTATTGTTTGTTTTCTCTCAACCTGTGTACATAGCCTGTCATGCTTTCTGTGAAATAAATTTGAACTTGAACTTGAACACGACTACTAACTATGTTTCAAAAAGACAAAATAATGAATGCATGTTTTATTGAACGGTCAAGACCTAACGTTAAGGAAGGAAGGTTGACAGAATTTCATAGAACTCAAATTTGATTTAGCCTAATATTACATATTTTCACCACCGATTATGAATTTTATGCTCCTATTTCATGATATTGATTTGTGTAATCTAATAATGAAAATGAAATCACATGAACGGTAATGTGGGATTCGAACCCCAAACTCCTATACAGATCAAAATAATTACCGCTTGAAACAGTTCGAAACCGATTTAAACAGATTTAAAATTCACTAAGTCAATAATCATTCTACTCTCTCTTCTACTAACACTACGTACGTGTTAAGCCAAATGTGTTCGAAAAAATGGTTGGGGCTAGGGGTAGATGGCTTGCCTGTACTAATCATGTCTATTTATTAATGGATGAGACCTGTTTTTCTTGGATATTTTGCTTACTTTTTGGGGTACATACCTCATTTATGTCTTAACAGAATGCCAAAAGTCGCGGACAACAACTGAATATCCGATATATTTCCAGTTCTGTACCAATTAGATGGATTGGCAAAAAGACTCCTTAAGTCCAGTTGAATGAGAGAGAAAATCCTCCATTTTGTGAAATTTCTTGAATTTTTACATTGTCACCATGCCTACAAAATGAAGTTATTTTTCTTGTGGGGTCTCAACAACTAAATCAGGGTGGCGTAGGCATGGTAACAATGTTCAAATCCAAGAAATTTGACAAAATGGAGGATTTTCTCTCATTCAACTGGACTTAAGGAGTCTTTTTGCCAATCCATCTAATTGGTACAGAACTGGAAATATATCGGATATTCAGTTGTTGTCCGCGATTTTTGGCATTCTGTTAAGACATAAATGAGGTATGTATCCCAAAAAGTAAGCAAAATATCCCAGAAAAACAGGTCTCATCCATTAATAAATAGACATTAGTGTATTTTTGTCAGGCAAACTAAAATCAATCAGTCGTCTTCGTCTGACAAAAACATCTCAATTAATTTGTTCTTTTACTTTTTAATTTTACTACAGTTACACAGGGACTTTAACACGTTCGCTGCCACCTAGCTGTTTAAGGTCCGGTCATCATTGCCAACGCTAATTTTTGACATTATACAATTTATATGCTGCCAGCACTATTTGTACATTGATAAATCAATACACTGATCTATTTTAGTATAAAAAACCACATGACGAGATGGCAATGGTGAAGCGATTCCCAATTTTTTCTTGTCCCCATTGCCAGTGAAAAGTGTGAAAAATCAAATAGAAATCTAAAACAATAAAGGTTTTATTGTAAAAATGATATAGAATGATGTCGTTAATATATTCTCTCTAAGTATTGGCCGGAATAGAAGCTAAAATTCATTGCTTTCTGAAGACTCTTTTGAAAAAAGTGTGCACCAGACTTAAATTACCCCCATAAATAATATCTTAGTCTCTCCATACTGCCAGACTATTGTTAGCTGTTATCTCGCCTCTGCCAGGTCATTCATAACGCTATGAAATGACATTGAATCGACGACGATATAACTCGTCATGGCAAACTGCGGTGCACCCACCATGACGATTTATCTCGTCAGCGGCAGCGAACGTGTTAAAAATAATGCATGCAACTAATCAGCCGCCAATGTCAATTATTGATTAAGCCAAAATTTCACAATCGAGAGTGTGTATGACCAAATTAAGAAGGCTCAAATCGATACCGTATCAAAACTTACATTGTGATTGTAGTCAGCCAGCCAATCAGGGACAATTCGACGATCACAGCATTTTTTGGCATCCAGATGCCAAGCTGTAACAAAAAATGCGGTGATCGTCGAATTTTAGGATAGTTTTTGAAGGTTGGCTGGCTGACCAAAGTGTCCGCTATTTTTTGGCCCTCAAAATATTGATTATACATGTTTTTGTACATATTATGAAATCCCGGGTACAGGCCTTTTTGCCCACTTCAGCCTAAGAGGGCGATTAATTTTGTGGTCTTTTTGTCCGTCCTTGTACAGTGTAACATTGTTACAACGACCTTCACGGGAGCAAAAATCTGTTCGTTATAACCAGTATGGCAGCAGGCCGAGTTCATTATATCCAGTGTGAAATTAATCAATATTCTCCCTGGGATGAAATTCTAGGTCTGTGATAACCGGTAAATTGTTATATCCAAGTTCGTTATAACGAGGTTCCACTGTAGTGATGATAAGCATATAAGCATACGTAGGTCTATACGTTATAATAACTGGGCCCGGTTTCACGAACGGGGGTTAACTTTGATTCGAATTACCGGTTGGTGATAATTAATTTCAAATTAATAAAGCTTAATTCGAAATTAGTTAATTCAGACGCCGCAACTTCATATATATATATATATACCGGAGATACCATTCGAACGTCGCGGATGCTCTGGGGTCTATTGGGTTAACTCTATGATTGAATCTGTTCACGAACGCGAATTAGTGAAAAATTAACTAATTCGAAATTATCTCCGAAATTCTGTATAGGCCTATAATAACCGATGAATAACTGTTCAACTTTCTTTCTATTTCAAGCGATCGTTATTGAAGAAGAATGGACGACGAGTTGAGCATCGATCGTTGTACGGCGGAATATAAAGATCTGTCGGAACGTTTTAAATTGAAACAGCGGAATTACGAGAGACAGTACGCGCACGTTTACTCGCAACGTTTAATCACGTTGAAACCTAGAGTCGTGCAGGCCGCTAAAAACAGATGGGGTAAGATCAGCTTCTGTAGTGTCCGTTGAAATATGTTGAATAATCCAAATTTTGCGTTAGAACAACGGAATCGAGTAGTGAGCGTGTGGGATATTTAAATGGATGGAGGTATTTTGGGTGGAGAAATTATGACGGGGATTCGCCCGAGGGACCCCAGCAACTACTTAGGGGTTCAGTTCAACAAAAGTTTTGACTTCATTTCCAAACTAGATAAGATCTATGATATAGAGAGAATTCCACAATGATAAGAAAAAGTCCGAAAATGTAACTTCGAGATAGTAGTTTATTTCAACGTTTCGACTATATCCTAATAGTCATCTTCAGGAATAATGAGATACTACAAAAATTATGAGATATATACAATCCAGAGACAAGGAGACTAATTCAAGTAATCAGAGATGATACAAACTAAATGAAAATAATGTAGAAACAGTTACACGCTAAAATAGATTAAAGGGAAGCAAACCAAAGGGTAATTATAAACAACAATAGTGAGTATAAATATAAATCGGACTTTTTCTTATCATTGTGGGATTCTCTCTACATCGCGTCAACACGCGTCAACACGGATATAGTGTTCTATCAACCGTGAAGATCTATGATAGGCTTTTACTTGATACCTATATAGTACTACTCGACTCGTTATTTAGGCTTTTACTCTTGCCATTCACTAAGCGAAATTCCAAGTGAGATTCCTTCCACGATTGATTGATGTTATTATTTTCAGGTGAAGACATTTCTATTGTAAGATTGTTTGAACTTGAATCAGAAAAGCCGTGCGTCGTCATCGGAACCTTGTTTAAAAAAATGGTCTTGAAACCAAACATCCTTAAAGAACTCTGCACCGAGGTAAGGGAAATTGGATCATTAGTGTTTGCCCATTTCGCTTAAGAGCTCGCTCTGAATATCTTGGGAATGAGCCAAAATGGCAAAGGGGCAACATTCAAATGAGCAGTTTGAGAAAGTTTCAGCTATTGGGTTGGTGAGGGCTGATACATAAGGTCTCTGTGTGATTGCAGCTATAAACTAATCTTTACGTTTGTATCGAATGAAAATGCTTGAGTTTGATAATCTTACAGCAAGGTTTGTAACCTTAACCTGTGCAGAAATATGACAGACCCTGGGAGCTTATAAACCCCCCGATTATTTTTAGTGGTTAGTCCTCAGCACTTTGGCAAACAACCTATATGACCTCATGTGATCAAAGAGCGAGTGGTTAGAGCGTTTGACTCTAGGAAGCCAGGTCGTGAGTTCGAACCCGTACATTACCGAAGTGTCCCCGTCCAAGACATTTATCCTCGTTGCCTCTCTTCACCCAGCAGTAAAATAGGTTCTCGGTCTGATGAGCATCTTGCAGCTGCTTAGAAGTTACTTCTCCCCAGAGAGAGATGACTGATAAATGGGGGGAATGATACCTATTTAATGGAAAATGCCATTGAACTTTGTATCACAGTAAAAAAAGCACTATAGAAATTAGATTACTTTTAGGCCTTATTATAAGTATGTGCCAGACCTCTATAAACTTTTCATTGCACTTATACAGAGCTGCCAACTGTTCCTGATGTTCAGTATTTGTTACTCTTATAATGAGAAATACTGATTAGATTTGTTTGATGCATACAGAAATATGAAAGATGTTACTGAGTGTATTATTGTTCATTAATGATTAATTTGAACATCTTCTTTCATATTTCAATGGAATGTTTCTGAAAAAAATTCAATTTGTTACTGATAGCACTTTTCAGAGGTTGGCAGCCCGGTGTTATACATGTAGAGCGCAGTTCTGTAAACTAATCATTTCACGATGATAATCTTCCAGCAAGGTTTGTTACCTCAACCCGTACAAACGAAATATACGGACGACTCGGACGTATTGATTTTGGAAGACGAATTACAGAGAATCGTATTGGAAGGAGACGTCGACTTTGGCCGAGTTATAACCGGTGTCGTAATCGCGGTTAAAGGCGTCGAGCTCGACGATAAAAAAGGCAAATTTCAAGTCGAAGATTACTGTTTCGTCGATTTACCGCCGCAGGCGCCGCTACCGGAAATCAGTAAGGACCGGTAAGAAATTCATAACAAGCGAGATTAATTTGTGAATAAATTTACTAGTTTGATGATGTTTTGACTCAAATCCTATGGACTATGATTTGAAAATGGCTCATAGCATTTGAGTTGAATACTGGCTGATGATTTGACTTTTGACTCTGATCAAAATCACTGAAATTGTAACTTGCCCCTTACGTCTTTTCATGGGCATTTATTGAATATGTAGTCCATACTCTGAGTGATCATCAGGACCTAGGCAGTTCCACCCGAGTTGAGTATTTGACTCTTGAATTAAATCATTGGAAATAAACCAATTTGAATTAAACTAGTCAATAGTCAATTTTGGTTAAGTCACTCCGAGGGGTACTTTCTTTTAAGTCCACTTGGGACTTAAGGGCTAGCTATTGCATTAACTTTTGGTCTGTTCATTCCGTAGACAGAATAATTGGGAAGTTTTGAAGGCGCTTCAAGGATTTTATATTTAGTTTATACGCAGCAAAACTGGCCTGATCAGAGTCGAGATGACCGACTCTGGCTGCCATTGCTGTTCGCAAGTGGGCATTGCTTCCCTAGAACCCTAGTTCTGTTCAAATGGCTAAGAATGTGTACATTGTTTTCAGATATTTGGCTGTCGTATCGGGTTTCGAACTGAATGGTAAAACCGACGATTTATTAAGTATTGAATTGTTCGAAGATTTGTTAACCGGCGAACTTGGCGAAGAACAGCAACAGCGAGAATCGGCTAAAATCGTTCGTCTGGTCATTCTCGGAAACTCGATGAGTAAAACTACGAAAAATAAAAGCCAATTTGAACAGGTGAAAAATTCAGTTTTGAGATTTGCAGCAAGGGGAGGAACGACAGAGAGAGAACAGGAAGAATCTTAACTTTTCTTATTTGTTTTCAGGCTAAATATCTGAGCAAGCATACCACTGCTGGTAGCGTAGATGCTATTAAGAGTTTAGATGACATTCTTACTCAAATCGTGGTATGTAAAATACTTTAAAACCAATGTTCATCGGGTTTTTTCTTTCGTCAAGTACCCCACTTCTCCGTACATGCATAATGCTTTAGATGGAATAACATGTATATGTGGGTTGGGCTGAAAATCAGCAAAATGTAGCTTTTGAACTATATGAACGGCCGCTATCAGTATTCAGGTGACTGTGCTCAAATCCTCCCGCCGTGTGTTGATTTTTCTCACTTTTCACATGAATATATTTTGCTGCATTCTGGAGAAATAGATAGTTGCTTGGCCGCATAGGCATGACACAGAGATACAGTAGAACTCACTTAATTCAGATTACTAGGGACTACCCAGATTTCTTCGAATTTATTACCGGTAAATTCGAATTATTGATATATAGCAAAAGTCCACAGTGATTTAAGTGAGTTCTACCGTTGCTGCAAAAATGGAAACTTTTGATATAGGCCTATTTCTAAAAACGTATCAATTTGCATGTGGAGTTGTTACCTGACCGATGACCAAACTCAAACTGGCATAGCTGTCGCCACCAAAACTACACCTATTATGGTAGCACTTGTTTGACCACTCGGCCACATTCATATGCTACATTCTGGATGTTTTTATTATTCGCAGGGTTCGTTAGATGTGGATTTGATGGCGGGTGATCAGGACCCGGCGAATTATGTATTACCTCAACAACCTATGCATCGTTGCATGTTTCCTCAAGCTATGAGTTACCCTACTCTACACACCGTTACCAACCCATACGAATGTTCTATCGATAATGTGCAGTAAGTTTATATCGTTTTCAATGTGAAAACCAAAATTTATTGATGATATTCAGTGATTCTGACAAATGAAATCGCTGACTGGTGGCCATTTTAGAGGCAATTTTTGACTGAATTCCTACATTGAATATAAAACCCCTTTATTTCGTTGAAATGATAAAAGCAGTTTGGGCTCTGCGGATCATACTGATGATACTAGAATGATGTATTGAACGATTAATTTTGTTTCGTTTTTTTTTCAACAGAATATTATTCTCATCCGGAGAGAGTTTATCCGATATTTACAAGTACACGAGTTTCGATGACCGGTTAGAAATATTGGAACAAAGTTTGAAATGGGGTCACCTGACTCCTACTGCTCCAGATACATTAGGTAGAGTATGGCAGCCGACGTAGTCTGACAAGTTTAATGCAACAAAGGACAAAATGGATTGTAATAAAACTCACAATTTACTAGTTTGATGATGTTTTGACTCAAATGCTGTGGACTATGATTTGAAAATGGCTCATAGCATTTGAGTTGAAATGTCAAGAATGGCTCAGAGCTTTTCGTCATAATTTTGGGTTTTTCTTCTATTCAAATATGGACGGTCATTTGTATGTGGAAACCAAAACACATTTAAGAAAGTCGAGTAGCTGAATACATGAAATTATACAAATACATGAAATTTTACATTTTCGAATGATATCCCTAAACTAGTAGCTTATTTAGCTTTAAAATGGGGTTGAAAGACATATTCATAACCGTAACCCTCAGTCGAGTGGCACTTTGGTTGAAAGTTTCAAGGGCACATGACCCATCCAGTTCTACATTTCTTGGTTACTATAAGACTCAAGAAGAATTAACAATAATGGAACTGGGTCCTGAACAAATGTATTTCACTATGATAACTGTTTTGTGTCTGGGCGAAATACGTGTCTGCTTGTGCATTCTATTCATTAGTTTTGTGTTTTCATATTCAGAGTTGTGATATTTTAATCATTTTTCTTGATTTATTGTAGGCTGTTATCCTTACTACGACGAGGATCCATTCATAATTAGTCAATGTCCCCACATTTATGTAGTTGGAAATCAAAGTGAATTCGGATCGAAGACATTTGAAGGTACCTTACTGTGCCTATTTTTGTTCTGCCTTTTTAGCCCACTTGGGACTTAAGCCCCAGCGGGCTATTGCGTTGTTAACTCATCTGTTTGTCCTATCGTCTGTACATCTGTAGGATTCTTTGGATTGTCTTGATATTTGGCTTTTAAATGTATCTACCCTAAACACATTTGCAGGCCAAAAACTAGCCCTAATCTGAATCGAGATGGCTGACTGGCAGCCATTTTGATCACCAAAATTGGCACTTGTATCCCCTATGGCCTATCATCACAAGAAAAATTGGATCTGATACGAGATGGCTGTCCTCTCGGTTCCCTTTTTGAGCCAAAAAAAGGTAATTTGTTGGGCTGAATTCTGAGACCCGTAACTTACTAATGGTTCGCCTTTTTGAAACTCGCCTTGAAATTCATGATGGGTATACTTAAGAACGTGATCCCTAGCATATCCGGCGAGATGTTTCATCAACTTCTATCAGTGGATCTGTCATCCAAAACCGGTACTAAAGAAACTTGAACAAAGACCGCAGATTACCCCAGATTGATTATAGTTAGGTGTTTATTGTAATAATAATGGATAGTACATGTTTTACAATGATTTAATGTCCTTCCAACAAGATCGAACTGTATTATGATTAATCATTGTTTGTTTCAATTTCTTTTTAAGGTCGTGAAGGTCAAAAAGTTTGTCTGGTCACTTTGCCTAAATTCAGCTCCACTCAAACCTGTGCATTGATAAACCTTCGTAATCTAGAAATTCGTCCGGTTAAATTCAACAGTTCTATCTCATAAATCAAACAAACTGCACATTACAAACCAATTTCTGCATTTTACTGAAATCGTTATGATTTTTTTTGTACATGTATATCGAAAATAAAGTATGAAATACTGTAAATGTATAATTTTATTTTAGTTTTCTTACACCTTACTGGATATGGGGGAGTTTGGATAATAAACATCTCTGGATTAAGCTGTCCTTAGAGCCTTATTACAGTCAAATGAACATCGTGGCAACGACTAATCCTAATAATGACATTCATTTAGTAAAATTGAATTGCCTGGAGATATCAATTGAGACGAGATATCAATTGAGACTATAATGATGTCTTGAGCAATGTTACGATTTATGACGACTTAACCAAATTAAAAAGGCACTATAACTAGGACGTCATTCCCTGGATACGCTTCCAATAATCCACCATCCCTACCTCGCGCCAGGTTTTTAGCCCACTTGGGACTTTAGTCCCAGCGGGCTATTGCGTTCACTTTTCGTCCGTCCGTTCGTTTCCGTCCGTAGACGGAATCCAGTTATTTTAGGAAGTTTTGAAGACGCTTCAAGGTAACGTCTTGATATTTGGGTTACACATGTATCTACCCTAGACACATCTTCAGCCCAAAAACTGGCCCTGTCAGAATCAAGATGGCCGACTGGCAGCCATTGTTGTTCGCCAAAATCAGCACTTTTTACACATTTTTGAACTTTTTGAGGGAAATTTTGAAGACGCTTTGATCAATTACCTTGATCTTTCGGATATATGTGAATCCCCCCAGGGCCCAAGATGGCCGTCCTAAACGTTGAATATTGAAATTGTTAGATTGTTGAGCATTTGAAACCACTTCCCAAGTGGGCATGGTGTCCCTGGACCCCTAGTTTCTGAGAGCAGAACATCAGTAAACTGGGCAGTATACCAGGGATGACAATTGTAATTAAAAAAACATGAACGTTTCTTAATCTCATCATACTTATCTGTAGATAGCGGAACCTGATCATGTTAATGAACTCGGATAAGCAATTCATCAGATATAACGAACATAAACTTGTTCCAAGTTCTATACTGGAAATAACCAACTTTTTCAACAACAGATTTTCTGGTCCTTTGAAGTTCGCTGGAACTGGGTTTCAATGCGATGTTGAAATAGGGATCACAATTTCAAAGAATTGATGTTAGATTTGTGGATCCGGAAAATAAGAATGTTGTTCGGAAAAAGTGGCTTTAGTAGCTTTTGATCCAAATTCGTGACAGTTTCTGTCCACTTGTAGATACAGTCAGACTCGCTCAATTCATCCAATAAGTTGTCATAATAATACATTGTAATCGAGTTAACTTTTGGGCTAGAATTATATTTTCATAAATGGAAAAGCAGTTGTCAACACCTTACTTAACAGGAGTAATTTCATTGGCACCAAATTAAGCCGGTTTTTTCAATATTATAATGCTGCCTCACAGGGAACTAGAACTCGCGCCCTGATAGCTCCTAATATCTCGGGGGACATATTAAGGGTGGTCTCAGGCCGTCCCATTGAGGACAAATTTAACAGTCATCCTTCCTGAAGTACATGTAGCATATTTCAGATGTATTTCTTTGAAAATATCTAACATCAAGGGACGGCCTGCTTAATCTGAAAAAAATGCTTTTTCCTTTCTTATGGACCCCAGCCTACCAAAGTTCCTAGATCCTCCTCTGTAGCTAGGCTGTAGGCCGACCATTTAACTAAAACATTTTACTAAATGCTGAGGATCCAGTTTTAATTCAAAATGGATCAAGACATTTGCGCATAATTTGTTGCAAGACCAAATAATGACCAAAAAACACATTTCTTAAAAATAGATATACAGTTTTATTTTATACAAATCAAATTCTCATTGCAACAAAATTTTTAATACGTACGGTAGGCACATGTAAGATTATAGTTTTATTATTCACAGTTTATGTAGTATTTATCGCGATATAAATTTCTAAATATTTGATACAAGTCCCGATGAAACATATTTGACTAGATCATGCCATTACAGCGGCTTTAAGTTCCTGTATCGGTTCGGCCAGTTCTTCTTCTAAAGCCAGGATCAGACCTGTCGATAAATAGAATAAACATTACGATGAAAAACATTTTTTCTCGAATCAATATCTGCGGCTAGATCACCGATTTATTAGGTACCGGTAGGCACAACAGCAAAAATTACAATTTTGTTCAAAAATTGGTATTTACGAGGAATACTTACCTGGGAAAATACACTATAGCCATATTGCTTTTGGCTAGGCAGATAACGCCCGAATCGACTTTTGGTAGGGGCGCCGTAACATAGCGCCATCTGGCGAGACGCCATCATCTTTTTGCGCCAATAATCCCTCAATCGCCTGGGGGACGGCTGGGTGGGAATACCCGTGTATTTTCCCAGGTAAGTATTCCTCGTAAATACCAATTTTTGAACAAAATTGTAATATTTACTTCGAATACATTCCCTGGGAAAATACACTGTAGCCAGAATCCCAAAGAATGGAGGAGGGAGGCGACCAAAAGTCGATTTAAATTCTCTACACTTACACTCACCCTAAAACTCTCTGCAGAAAACCGCAACAAACCCCAGGTGAGCCAGTGGAAAACCAAAAATCGGGGAGCTACCGTGCTGCTTCCTTTTCAGTTCCTAACTGTACTGGTAGATATAACATGCCTATTATGACCCCGTTACGTTTGAGTCGAAAAAAGGAAATCAAACAACCCGGTGTCAACTGACTCCTGGATACCTTAGTAAGGCACTGACTGCCATTACCTCGATATTAACCTAAACCAGTAGGTAAAAAACTTAAACTCTAGACGCAGCCTTGCCCAGGCTATATAAATGAAATCATGATTCATGTCTAAACTTAATACCTATATCGAAAGGAACCCTTACCACTAACTGTCTTAAGGTAACCTAGGCCCTGTAAAAGATGCCCACAACTTATATACATCAACTTTCTTATAGCTGAATACAGAAGAAACCCTTTAATCCCCAGGACCTGGCTTAAAAAGGTCTAACTGGGCCCGATGTTTTTTGTACGCTTATTCGTTGTGCAGTAACAATTGGACCCAACGTGGACAGTGAGCCTAACTGTCCAGAAACGTCCTTCAAATAAAATGACGAGAAGGTAGATGGAGACGTCCAAAAGGCTGAATGACAAACCTGTTCCAAGGAAGCCCCCGTGAATAATGACCAGGATGTGGCTAATGCCCTCACCTGATGAGAATGTATCCCGAGCGGAGCCTGGGCCCCCTGAGAATGCAGAGTTTCTTTCATTAAAGATACAATCCATCTAGCGATTGTGTCCCTTGAGATATCTCTCTTATCCCCTTGTCGGAGAGGAATAAAGAGCCTCTCCCTATCTTGTCTGTGGGGAAGTGTCCTCTCTAGGTACTCCTTTAAAGCTCTTACTGGACAGAGCGACGTATCAGGAAGATCGTGAGATACCCTATGCGTCAAAGCCTCGATCTTCCAAGATCTGGCTGCTACGGAAGCCTTTTGATTCTTGGCAATGAAACTAAGACCAGGCCTTAAAATGACAAACCTATTTTGTGGACCAAAGGAAATATGACCCGGACGCATCGATAAAGCATGAACCTCTGAACGCCTCGCGGCCATCACTAAGAACAGTAAGAACACCGTTTTCTTAGATAAGTCTGACAGGGTAGTATTGCGGATAGGCTCGAAGGGAGTGATCATAAGTGCTCTAAGAACCACTGTTAAGTCCCATGGCGGGGTATCTGAAACCTGTTTGGGTCTCTTAACCCCAAAACCTGATATCAATTGAGCTATTTTCACATCCTCCGTCACTACAGGGACGCCCGCTGAACGAAAAGTATGCCCTATTGCTGATCTGTAGCCTTTAATGGTTATAACCTGTCTATTCTTCTCTTCGAACAGGAAATAGAAAAAATCTATTAACTCTGACACAGAGGGGTGGAGAGAATCCACCGCTCTCCTATTACACCAATCGGAGTAACATTCCCATTTGGAATCGTACAATGCTCCAGTAGAGGGACGTTTGGATTCCACAATAAATCTGGCTGCCCCCGAAGAAATTCCTTGGTTTGAAAGCTGTCGCTTGACAATGGCCAGGCGTGTAGATTCAATTGGAATTGATTTGGGTGTAACTTGAATCGTCCCTGGGACAGTAACCCGGGTAATTGGGCAGAGTGCGAGGGAAGTCCACCAGTAGATGAAGGAGTCTGACGAACCATGTCTGAGTCGGCCAACAGGGAGCCACTCAGACCACTTGACAGTCGACTGCCCCCTCTATCTTCTCCAACACTCGATTGAGTAGGGGAGTGGGGGGAAAGGCATAAGCTATCAGGTTGTCCCAACTCAGAGATAGAGCGTCCACCCCCACGCCAAGTCGTCTTGAAATGGGGACACAAACACCGGACACCTCGTGTTGAAGCGAGTGGCAAACAGGTCCACGTTCGGACTTCCCATCAGGGCCCGGACTTGATTGGCTACCCTGACTGCCAATGTCCACTCGGTGGCTACTGGCTTGTCTTGGCGAGACAGAGCGTCGGCCACCACATTCAGGCTGCCGGCCAGGGGGGATACCGAAAGAATCATCCCTTGAGCCTGGACCCAGGTCAGAATCTGAGCTGCTAAGTTGGATAATGTTGGGGACCTGGTCCCCCCCTGGTTGAGCAAATAAGCCTTTACTGTGGAGTTGTCCGTTAACAGCCACACATGATGACCCCCTACCCTCCTTTTGAAGTGTTTGAAGGCCTTTTGAACCGCTAACAGTTCCAGGTGATTTATGTGGAGATGAGCTTCTGCTCGAGACCAGTTCCCGGCTTTCTGAAAACCTTCTACATGTGCTCCCCAGCCCTGATGGCTGGCATCCGTGAATAGATGAATCGGGGCCTTCAATGGTGCTAGGGAGGTGCCTCTTGTCAAGTTCTGCGCGAGAGTCCACCACTCGAGGTCGGGGATTAGGTTCACCGGTGGTACCGGCAATAAGGCATCCCACACTTCCCCTGCCAATCTCCAAGCTTGCTTCCAGAATCTTTGAAGAGAACGGCTGTGTAAATGTCCGAGCGGAACTATGAGTGCAACGGAACTCATCTGGCCCAAAACCTGGGACCAGGACCGAGCCGATCTGGGCGCCCCCGTTAGGAGACCGAGAACCTCAGCTTCTGAACTCTGGCCTGTGCTGGTCTGACTAAGCCCTGCGTCAGGTTGAAGTGCATACCTAGGTACGTGAACCTTTGAGAGGGGGTCAACTGGGACTTCTCTAAATTCACTATGAAACCTAATTGACAGATTAAGGCCAGTGTCTTGTCTAAGGCTTCCTTGCACTCTGCTTTCGAATTTGCCACAACCAGCCAATCGTCCAGGTAACAGAAAATGCGAACTCCCTTCGACTGAAGGTGTTTCTGAACCCTTTTGACAAGTTTGGTGTAGACCCAAGGGGCTGGACTCAGGCCGAAGGGCAGAGACCGAAATTGGTATGTTCTTCCCCTCCAATGAACTCTTAAATACTTTCTTGAGTTCTTGTGTATTGGTACTTGTAGGTATGCATCCTTCAGATCTATGGATGCTGCCCATTGGCCTGGCTCCAGCCCCTGAATCACCTCCTTGGGTGTTGTTAGCTTGAATTTTGGGGCTATGATATAACGATTTAGAGCTGACAGATCTATTACCATCCTTAAGCCCCCAGATGACTTTGGGACGGTGAAAATTCTTGAATACCATCCCGGGGATCCTAGAGGGATTTCTTCCAGCGATCTTTTTAAAATCATCTCGTTGATCGCTGGCATAACGTGGGACTCCTGCCCCCACTTTGGCCTCATTTCCACCGGCTGATGAGATAGATGCGGTTTGTGAACGAATTTCAGTCGGTATCCTTTGGAAACGATCTTTGTAGCCCAAGTGTCGCCAAATTTTTCTAGCCAGTGGGAAGAGGCGTCTTGAAGGCAAGAGCCCACTGGCCTGACATCTTCAACGGGTACCTGTGTTGGCGCGGCCACGAAAGGGTCGATTGAAGCCCCTACGTAATCTAGCCCTACCCCTTTGGGGATTGTCACTGTAAGAACTTTGAGAATAACTGTTATAGTTAAAATTGTTATTGTTGTCGCTTTGAGCTCCCTTGGAGTTTGTCCAACCCGCTTTTTTGTAGCTTAATTTGCTGTTGACTTGAGATTGATTGTATGCGGGCTGATTTGCCGGTGAGTTTCTGTAAGTAGAGTTGCCGGCGTAATAACTAGGCTTTTTTGGTGTCTTCCATGACTGCCTACCGGCCTTAGCCTGAGATTCTCTGATCTTGGTGGCCTCCGCATCGGCGGATGCACAGCATCCATAGAAAACCCGTGAGGAATTGCCCAGCGGTGCGCTGTATAGAGCTACTTTCACCGCTTCTGGAAGTTTGGAGTCGGCCAACAAGCTATATCTATTGATCAAGGCTAGGTTAGCCTCGATCCTTATACCCAAAGGTACTTGGTGACACAACGCCTTGGCCATAGACTGAAGAATTCTCTCTATGGTCGCCACGTGTTCGGACATTGTCTCTGGATCCGGATTATCCTGGACCAGTTGAGACTTAACCTTTTCTAACTCGCCGTGCATGGCAACCAGTGAAATGTCTTGGAAAGACGCGATTTGACAAATGCTTCGAGCTAATTGGTTCAACTCTCCCATTGCTTGTTTTGGTAAAGTGTAGGTGGGCGGTGGTTTTTTGGGTAGTCCTATCGTGGTTGACCCATCGGAGTCTAACTCAAAGTGTGGTTTGAATCCGGGATCATCAGCACCTGGTGTGGCGTAATAATAAGTCTTGTACCCCGATATGGGCGGGTAAAATGGAGAGAAAAATTTTGAATCCTTCATGCCTGCCTCTAATGGAGGATAAGACCAATTATTGTCTGTACGCTTACCACCCCACAGTGTCGTGTCCAAAGTCTCACGCCATTCTTCTCTATATGCAGAATGTGGTGCTAAAACTAACTCTTCCGTGTCATCGGATGGACTGAAGATTTTGGCGGCCGACCCTCTAGGCTGGGTTGGTTTAGGTTTGGCCTTGGTACCTCCGTATCGGGAGAAAACTTCTTTTACTAAGTCCTTGAATGGAATGTCTCCCGTCTCTTCCATTGTGGATGGTGACGGAGAGCACGATCTGTGCATGTCTCCGTCCCTGGATAGACCAGGATCTTCTGGATCACAAGATTTTTCCTCGTCAGAAAAATCGTTGACATCATCCAACACTAACCCATCTGTTGGGTTGCAGGACGGCCCTGTTGGCACTGATGGAGACTTGGGGCCCGGGGGTTCCTTACCTTTTAGCTGTTCCTTAAGGGAAGCGATCTCCTGCGAGAATATCGCTAGCATATTCTTGATGTCACTAGAGTCAGACGGCTTATCAGCCGGTGATCTAGAACGTGAGCGACGACGTTGTTGCTTATGAGCACGCTTGCGCCTACGCCTGGTAGGTGACAGAGAATAGGTTCGACTTACTCTAGAACGGGACCTAGAACGAGACCTTGACCCAGAGCTGGGGTCGGACGGTGAACGACGTCGTTTTTTATTAGAGCGCTGGTGCCTACGTCTAGTAGGAGACGAAGAGTTTGACCGACTACATCTCGATCGGGACCTGGACCTAGACACGGATCGTCCCGGATCATTGCCCTGTTTCCGAGTATCCGGGCATTCAGGTGTATCAACCTTGCCCGATGAGGACGCTGGGGTCTTAGTAGGTGTATCAACCTTGCCCCTACGTTTAAATCTCGATCCCCTAGGGGAACTGGAGACGTCGTGATCCGACATGTTTAACCCTAAAATAAGCTGAAATGAAGGGTTAATTATTGATACGATT
This sequence comes from Tubulanus polymorphus, assembly GCF_964204645.1. Taxonomy (NCBI): domain Eukaryota; kingdom Metazoa; phylum Nemertea; class Palaeonemertea; order Tubulaniformes; family Tubulanidae; genus Tubulanus; species Tubulanus polymorphus. The sequence continues at coordinate 9,040,165 of NC_134028.1, read as the reverse complement.
TTTAGTACAGATTATTAATTTTCGTGAATGAAAATAACGATGAGACGGAAATCAATTACGTTGAATGATAATTATTAAATATATAAGGCGGGAGGAGCCGCTAAGAAAACAGCACGGCGCTCCAGCGAAACCGGAAGTAGAAAACCGGTGGCAAAATGTTGAAATTGCGCATAGATTAAAAACGATCTCACCCGAGGTTCGACTTCTATTCCGAGATCAATCACTCTTATGTCTGTTTCTTATATCAATTAGAACGGATGTCCGATCCAACACGAACAATTTTAACCGATTTACGAGCACTGCCGAAACACGTTCTCTAGAGAACAAGCGCCAAGCAAAAAGATGATGGCGTCTCGCCAGATGGCGCTATGTTACGGCGCCCCTACCAAAAGTCGATTCGGGAGTTATCTGCCTAGTCAAAAGCAATATGGCTATAGTGTATTTTCCCAGGGAATGTATTCGAAGTAAATACTGACATTAGTCCATCAAACTTAAGCACAACGTGCATAATACTAATACACGCCTGTAGCCAGCCATGTCATAGAGAGATCAGTCTAAGACAATCTTAATAGCCAATATAACTACTTAGGACCAGTCTTTTTGGACGTAAGCCTGGACTATGGAACTGGCCACTAATGACAGGTTTTGCCAAGACATGATATACGCACCTTAATTTGATGGGCATTGAATCATACGCCAAAACAGATTAATACAGATCGTAATCGAAAACCCCAAATCTAGTCGAAACAGTTTATATCAAAGGGGTATGCTTCCATTTTTGGGCAAAATGATTGCAAGATTCAGGATTAAAAAAAAAAAACTCATACCTGTATTTGCTTCGCTGTTGGCAATCAGTGTTACGATCAATGGTAATTTATTCAAATGTATTACCTAAAAGTATAAGTTATATGATGGGCTTATTCAGACCATAAGAAAATATAAGTTTGAACTGTGGCTGACTCGGGCCATAAAAAAATGACAAGACTCAAACATCCACTAAGTTCTGTTACATATCGGCAACACTGCTGTACAATCCATTTCAAGGCCACGTTAAAACTAACTTTTTATAGTTATTTCAACCAGTTCACTGCACGTAACCCGCCATGCGGTATACCCATGTAATTGTTAATTAGTTAAAATCTCCCTTGTGACAAAACGCGATGTAACTAATAAGACAGCACACACTACAGGGTAGATGCAAGGAGGAATTTTACAAAATCTCAAATTTTCTCAAGGGACCATTCATTTATCACATACGAATGAAATTCAATTCTTTAACCCCCTCCCCCTGTATCACATACGAATGAAATTCAATTCTTTAACCCCCTCCCCCTGTACGTAAGCATACGTTCATTTAGAGTCACCCCCTGCATATGTACGTACGAAAAAACGTATATTAATACCTTTTTTGTTAACTTGTTCATTTTAAGTACGTATTCGCAGCTTCAAGTGGACACGTATTGCGTAGATTAGCCATACATGTATTAGCATATGTACAACATGTCAATTAACTCCTCAATGCATACTTGTGTACTTAGCAGACATACCCCACTTCCCCTGTACCTAATAAATGAATGGTCCCTTATCAATCAACGGAGGGCAACTGCTGGCAGTGAAAGAGTTTAAACGTGGCGTTAGAACACCTTTACCGAAAGTGTATCTATTACCAGGTACCTGATAATTTGAATATATGCAGACCATCGACTTATTTTTTTGTAGTCCAAGTTTGCTCGCTTGTTCCGTGGCTATGCCAAACGTTGATAAAAAATTCGGTCTTGTCGACAGTTCTGGCACAGCTTCATCGCAAACTGAAATGAAAATCTAATAAGATAAGTTGCTTCAGATGCAAATGAATCTGATCCCGCTCGGTCAGGTGCTACGTAAAGTCACAGTCGGCCATCATGGAGGATGATATCATGACCTAGTTTGGCCATATGATAGACCATTCCATTTTACATTCTCATAATTAAAATGTTAGCTATACATGGCATATCATATTAGTTGATTAGATACATGGTTCCCACAGTTAAATGAATTCAAAATTCGCAAGTTTTTCCCAAGTATTTCATGGGTGATTTTTCAATTTTCCCAAATGGAAATGAACACATATCATCATGCTACAGTCAACAATTTAGTGGTGACTGGTTGATAAAGGTGATTTTCAAGGGAAATCGCAGAAAAGATAGTTGCCCTGGGCAAATGCAATACGTGAAATGTAATGAATTTCCCAAAAATTTCCCTGATTTGAGGAAAATTTTTCAAATTCCCGAATATTTCCTAACCGGGAATTACCATTTCAAAATTCATCATTTCAAAAAGTTTTTCCCAATTTCGCTGTTCTGTGGGAACCATGTAGATAGCCTAAATGTGCATTTTTAGAATCAAAGATGGTCACCAATTGGCCATCTTGAATCAGATTATCACCAATATTGAATTTTATGGTCGTACACAGTCAATATTCAAATTTGAAGACGATCGGACAAAAACTGTGGTCTGTAGACTGTTCACAAGAAACGACTCACGGACACACACCACAACTGACCCAGAGATGCATAAGCCCAAATGGCCTTCGGACATGCGGCTAGTAAACTACTAAAGATGTTTCTATCAACGGTAGTTAGGTCCCTGAAAAGATAGAAGAAATAATCTACCTTTTAATATAGGAACTCCATCCCGATCTGTAACGATAATTGCGTGAAGGCCATCAACGCTGAAACATAAAACGGACAATATTAATTCATATGCACCAAACAAACAAAAACCCAGAGGCCATACACAAACTACGCAGCAAAAGAGATTTCGTCTGATTTTTTGATTTGATGTCCACAAACCCACCACACCTGCTGGGTTTGATTTTGAAATCAAAGTTATTGAATCAGATATAGTTTTGTGATTAGTGGTCGAGTTTTACAGAATTTCTGTCTAAAATCGAAGTATATAATTGGGAAATTTGGTTCTGGTTGAAAACAATCTTCCAACCAGTTTGAACTGGCAAGCGACTGATGGAGGTTTATCTATAGAGGGAGGGGTATAATAGGGGTATAGAGGTAGAAATGATCAAGGGGGAGTGTTGTCACGACGTAGTACATGTACGTGTTGTCACATTATAGTGCGTACACACAAAAGGGAGGGTTAAAAATTATAATTTCTGGCATTCATACTTTAATAATGCACAGCCCCTTAGTCATTTCAGTAAGCGTGGGTGTCACTAGTATAAGGGGATAAGGGTTTCGAATCGCCTTTCAAAAAACAAACAGCTCATTTTCATGTCCAGCGATTTATCATGTCCACAATTATGAAGACAAAATTGTTAACTGTGATTTTGTGGCCAGAAACTGTTCCAGATGCTCTTTGCTAATAAAATGAGGAGGTCGGCCCAGAGGTGTCAGATGCTCATACAGTCACAATTATTGATGAATATTTTCGACCATAGTGTTTGCACTACCAGGTACCGGATATTTCCGGGGTTTCGGACGCGTTTCATGACATTTTATATATGTTATACCAAATAGCCTTTAACCAGACTAGACATAATATTGAAAATATACGATGTTTTGAACAATTTGAAGTAGAGGTCTAGGGCCACCACATAGGGATTACTCGTACCAGTGTACACTAGAATCTGATAATTTCAAAATACAACAATCCCTGGTGAACATAATCAGAAACTTGAAACTCGAAATAATGTTGAATATGTTGCAAGCTACAACTTAACAATTGAATGCAATTACAAAATATGCATAGGGATCATTCATTTATTACGTACGCATGAAATTTGACTTTTTCAGCCATTTTTTCAAATACCGTACATTAAGCATTGCGGTACGCAATTGCACTGACCCCTCCCCCCTCCCGTAATGCGTACGTAATAAATGAATGATCCCAATGGGAATACTGTTACTTCAAAATTCAACGCCCTTGGTGAATGTATATTGGAATGGAAGTACGGCCTGGTATTTCAAACTTACGATTTCCTGTGCTTGTGAAATAATTTTTTCATCTCCTGAAGAAAACAACAATAAAGTATTAACACCTCTTGGCACGACGCATATCATGCCTGTCATGTCCGGATCGCCGCACAGCACACATGACGATGGCTTGCTTTCGTCGTTTCGCTGATAGAAATCAACAATTCTATACTGTTATTCACTGTTTATGAGGTATCAAATACTTGACGTATCGGCCCCACTCCGCTCGGTGGCGCCACCGTGCGGGATTTATGCGAAGCAGCAGAACACAAAACACGGCCACTCTCTCAATTTTCAATGATAGAAATCGTGTGTGCATTTCAATTATTTCGGCTGTTAGGGTTTTAAGGCACAATATAAGTTGATGATGTGATATGGGGATGTTAATTAATGATAATTCCGCAGTGAAGCTAGTCACGAACGGTGCCGATTGAGTGTACAGCTGCCAACAAACACTTGAAATGTGCGTAGTTGCGTAACTATTTGCAGTGAATTGCAGACGAAACATGAAGCCTTAACAGCCGTTTGAAAAAAAATTATACCAATCGCAATTGTAAAATAAAAATGAGATAGAACCTAAGTTAAAATTCTGGCCATTTCTAAAATGTTATTAATTATTATTACTAATTTTTAGTCAGTGCGGAACGTTTACTTTTCCAACAATAATGAGGGGTGGTAGGTAGTCATGCAATTCAAGACATCATTTATTACAAGTTACTTCCGTGTTGTTGAAAATCTTGCGAGTCCTGGACTAAACCCCAATGAACAATGTGATCTGTGTGCTGGCCACAAATGCACACAGATCACACTACACTACCCATTACACACTCCAGTACCCACAGCTTCCATATATCCATCCAAATATTTAGTGGCTTTCTTCCTGGGTTTTATAAGCTAAAAGAATAATTTCATCGCAAAAATTGCACGGTTATACACTCATCACATTTAGCATATGTACTGGGCTGCTATTTCCAAATCCTGAGATTTTCTAAGCCTACAGGAGCACTGCGGGATTGGTCATTGGACTCATAACCATGAATTGAGACCACAGGGGCTTAGATTTCATTTCCGGGATGTTGACTCACGAGAATGGCACTTAATTTAAACTGCAAATGAATTCAAATTATCACAGAAATACCTCGTGTTGATATTGTTTATTTATCCGCTATAAAGTTCTGATTGACAATCGGCTATAAAGGATCAGTAGCAGGCTATCGCGATACTTTACTATATCAAAATAACAAGAATGAGCTGGCTTCTTAAACTTTACATGCGTTGAGACGGCAACACTAGGTCACACTGGCACCTGACTACAAGATTCCCCTTCTATATTCAAATAAAGCGGGATTTCGTTATGACGTCACTCAGCGGTTGAACGACGTTCGGTGACCTAGTGTTGCCGTCTCAACGCCTGTAAAGTTTTTCCTATATGCTTACGCTTCGTCAACTACATTTTCTTTTATATTACTGAAGACGTTTCATAAATCAATAGTGTCTCACAGTCGGATGGAATAATAGGATATAACTGTCATATCACTAGTTAGTGTCATATAAAATAAAAGTTTTGATTTTAGATTGAAAAACAAAGTTTGTTCAGTATTTTGTGAAGTCGCCCACTATCAGCCCATTGCTGAATTTGAGCTGAAAAAGAGCTGAATTATGAGCGGAAAATGGACTGAAAATGAGCTGGAAATAAGCAGAAAATTGTCTAGCTGAAAATGAGCTGAAATAAGGAAGAATTTATAAGTGCCTGAAAATTCAGCTAGATTTCAGCTCTAATTACACCTGGCAACAAAAGGCTGAAAATCAGCAGAATTTATTGAAACATTTTCTGGCTGAAATTGAGCTGAAAAAGAGCTTAATTTGGTACCCCACAGTGTTCTATTTCAGCTGATTTTCAGCCCAATTTCAGCCTGAAATTCCTATTACTTTAGAGTTGCATTATCATTAACGAAAAAAACTTCATTGTTTAAAGTTATGTTTGATTAATCCTACTTCAAAGTTCATGGAAGAAAGGAGTCCAAGATTAATTAGGTATAGTGATACTCCAATATACTTTGTTGATTGCTGCAGGGGAGATACAGGCTGGGAGGTTGGGGGATTGATTCAGCTCATATGACAAGGGCACCTCATAACTCGTGGAGGGAGCTATAAAATACAGTCCCAATTGACAAGTTATTCGGCCATTTGCTCGGCCAAGCATTGTATCAGAAAGTTGGTTATTCGGCCGAGTGGTTGATTAATTCGACAATCCACTCAGCCGAGCTAGTAAAAGTTAAGAAGAAGAGCTCTCATCATCAGTTTTACGAGGGCTTATGTTACGATTATGTTGATCCTGAAGTTATGCAGTCTGCTGTTACTAATACAAGATTACAAATGTTGATTTTGAGAAGAAAGTTCTTCCTGTTAAGGTAAGAACCTTTTAAAGAAATTGCATTCTACATAGGCCTTTATATTCAACTGTCCTGGAATATCATATTCATCAAATGTTACATTTATAGGAACTAGCTGTGAATGCGATATTTATTGCTGCACTTTTGTAGTGTAGATATTTTTCAGAGAAAATTTATTCTAATTCATGTTGATCCAATATTGATTTTCAGGTCAAAGTTGGCTCTGCAACCAAAGTGGCAATAAAAGATGCTAAACTGAGTTTCTACAATGATTGTCAAACTCTTCTATTGAGACTTTCTATGAAGACGAGTTAGTCAAATTCGCATCGAAAAAGAGACGCCTCGAAACGGACATTATTTCATTGAATTCAACTTCAGGGACACTCGCAGACCAAGCTGAGGAGAAAAGAGCGCTTTCCCTTCTTACACAATCGAATAGATTATGAAGACGTGCAAAAGATAAAAGCCAGTGAACTGTCTGTTGTGGAAGAAGAAATGGAAACTCTAAACGCAATTTCACAGATTTGAGCATAGACATTCTAATCGTGAGGATTATCATTGTTACTTTTGTGAATATGAACACAGTGCAGAATAAATATGGGTTTTTGTTAATACATATGGTTATATGCTTTTGATTTTTGTTTTTAGTTTGAGTAGAAACACCGTGTTGATAATTTATTATAATTGGACCCTAAAATTTAGGTTATGATCTAAAAAACCCTAAAAAAGCCCTAAAATTCTGGAAAGACCAATCTGTACGTAGGAACCATGAGACTATCATATACCTGGTGGAGGGCTCCCAATTCCTTTGCAAGAGGTTTCGGAGTCCTGCGGTAATTTTGAAAATTAAGGTACACTTTTATACAGTTTTAGTGCATATTACAGCTTTAAGAAGTACTGTGGACTTTTGTCATAGATCAATGTCAGGTGGAATTTTTCACTTGTGATTTTCAAAAGGGCACTTGATCAGAAAAGGGGGAAAAATGGAGACCCCCGAATCCCTTCTGGATCTGTACCTGTGCTGTTGCTATTGTTTAAAAAATCAGAAAACTAAGGCAGGAAGAGCACGCAAAAATTACATCATAATAGGGATGCCGTGCCGTGCGAAATCGAGCCAATAAATGGCTTATGATGACAAGCAACACGACGCCTACCGACACAACTGGGTTTATCGCCTACAAGAAGCCACTAGTTGCTGCTCTATCGGTTCAACATAAGACAGTAAGTTGGGCTGCGATCGCGGTTGCTCGGTAGGCGTCGTTGCTTGTCGACATAAGCCAGCTTTTAAGAAAGCGGCATTCCAGAATAGTTCAGCCTCGATTTGAAAACGCTAATTAGTCCAAATCGAGGCTGAAAGAATTGTTGTTAATTTTCCGCTCAAAAACAGCTAAGAGAACTCAGCAGAAAATGAGCGGAAAATAAGCGGAAAGGGGGACACGTTCCGCTCAAATTCAGCTCATTTTCAGTATGCTACAGATGTTAAATTCCGCTCATTTTCAGTAAATTTCCGCTCAAATTCAGCTATTTTTCAGCATTGAATTTTCCGCTCATTTTCCGCACTCTCAAAGGACTGATAGTGGCCGCGTGTGGAGCCAGCAGCCATTATCTTTTTAAACGTATCAGTACCAAGACAAATTTTTCTTGGATTTAATGCAGAATAACGAGTGAAAACACAAATACGCTATCAAAAGCCCCAGCAACTGTATCCCAAGCCCATCGGCGAGTGCCTGTGGAACAATCTACTTTAAACATTCAAACCCGGAAGTAAAATCTGATTAAATAAAACCAGGGGTATTTACCTCTAGAATTTTAATTTTGTGAAATTCAGGGCAACTAAGGGCCCGTAGGAAGTTTGATACATAACACGATTAGATTATAGGAGCTCGTAGAGTTGAAGTTTAGAGCGAATAGTAGCTTAGATCCAATGTAAAGTTGAAAAACGAAATAGTTTACCTCCGCCATGATGACACTACGTGGTGGTTACTTCTCATTCAATAGAGGTCGATGACTCGTAATAAGTAACGAATAAAACCGACTTGAATCATATCGCTAATACGGGCGCCGGGGAGTCGATAAACAATGACGGCGAGTTTTCAGGTTCTATGCATAAAGTCGCATCTCGAGAGCGATATTTCCAAAATAACGCGAGTTTGACAAATTCAAATTCTTTATTCCCAGACCCAGAGGATTGTTTTTTTTCGTCCGGTCCATCCCTGCACAGCATTCGGAAGCAGCAAAATTGGGGTGTTTTTTTTAAAATTTCGGACAGTTTGGCAGAAAATCCTATTCATTGTTTTATATTCTGATGACTCTTGTTTTATTTATTTCCCACTTTTATGAGGGTCCAAGATCCAAACACCAAACGAGCCTGACTGTTAAAAACAAAGCTGAAAACTTTTTTCCACAAATATATTTAATCAACAATATAATAACGCGTGTACATGGAGATAGATACAGTTTTTGTATTATCAAGAATTTCAATAAATAGAATACTTCACAGGCCTAACCGGTCCGGTATATCGATCAACTTTCAAGTAATTCGGTGAAAACATGAAGTCTCAAAGTTTGGCATAAAATTTCAACATTAGGCTGTTATAATTTGACATAATATTTATATAATACACCCCACCGAAACCAAAATTGTGTATTTATGTGTTATTTTTCCATTTCTTTTCATGCCATAGTCTTGAATAAAAAATTGTAAAATTCCAATACACAGAAAATCACTGTCGAACATCTGGCTTACGTGGTTTAGGTAAATTATGTTTCCAATCAAATTCGATGAAGTCGACTCCTATGATTTTAGACAGGTACATATTTCACTACTACACAAATGGTAGCAATAACGAGCATCCATCATGGGAAACAAATAGTGAAATAAAATACAGAAAACGTGGAAACAAATTCCCCTAAAATACGCAAGACATCGTGACCACAATTCATTCATTCATCTTTGCGCATATAACATATCAAATAGATCTATTACATTTTCTCAGCATTCTTTCAATGCCTCATTGTTTTAAGACAAAATTTTGCTTATAATTTTCCAGGGTTTTCAAGTTTGTTTTTTGAGCAATGATATTTTGGGGCATCAACTTCCCGTTACTTACTATCAGGGCCTATATAATTTCATACTCGCCCATCAGGGATTCGAAAATCGAGACTCACCATGGTACGAAACCCTGCCACACTAACAGCGAGTGCTCAGCTTAGATGATGTCATTATTAGCTAATCAGATATCCCGTTTTATTTCAGCCCGGGTCCTTCCATTTATAGTTCTTCCGTAAAATTTGCCTCAGCGATCATACAACGAGCAATCTGATTGGTGCCGCAAGTTTTTGTGTGGCAAACCTGTGCACTCGTTCCAGTGCGGCAGGATTTTGAGCCGTGGCTGAGTCCAGCGATCAGGTTTCGAATCCCTACCAAGGGAGGATGATACAATTTCATATGTACAATATATTTTACAAATAATCTTAACAACATTTCAACTAGTAACATGATAATTTGAATATATTACGTAAATGATGGACCAATAGTTCTTTCAATATACCGGTATGCAAATGAGGTACCAGTACCTGATAATTTTCATATGTAAATGAGGTACTTATTGTCAACCTGAGCAAAGCCACTATTTCAATAACAATGATTACGACATGCATGAAACATTTATATCAATATATAATGTGTGTAACAGAATTTCACAGTTATAATGCAAAGTGCCCCCGAGGTTTTCTGCAACTTCTCGCTCACGATCCACCAGCTTACAATGAGCTGTTGTCTCTCCTTGCGAACTACTTACCACTTTTTCATTGTCGAGGCTTCAGGCACGTTCAGCACACCTCGACCCAGACATTAACCAGTAGTCAAGTATATTGTTACTTTCATAAAGTGTATCAAGACTGCATTGAAATAGCGAATGTCTAAGGAGAGCTGCAGAAACCTATCATAGATTGTAATCAACCCCCCCCCATACTGATAAGTGGGCAAACTGGGAGGCCAGTAATGCTTCCATCAAACCCTACACGTCATGATCTGACAAGTAAATAGCAGATATAGTGGAACCTCATAATATCGTTCTCGGATTTTAACGACTTATCGGTTTAAAAACCTAGGATTTTGTCCCAAATTGGAAAATTTCAATCATTTCATACTGGATATAATGAACTATCGGTTATGACGAACATATTTTTGGTCCCCCGAAATTCGTTGTAACAAAGTGTTCCGCTGTAATATCATACACGTATTTGCCTGTCTTTAGCTGTACTCATATCGTTTGAAATCAATATTTACTTCGGTTGAACAAACTTTACAGCTTCGTGTTACTATTCAAATAACAGCTGTACAAGTTCAATAATCGTTGAACTCATCCCATTTTTTGGACCTGTTTAGGGTTGATATAGCCCCAAGACTGATTTTACACCTTTCGAACTTGACCAATATAAACTGAATTGCGTCTGAATACTTTTTCTGGTACATTATTTCAATCAAATAACAGTTGATAAATATTTCAGTTGGGACATTTGTAAATTCATCAATTCATCAGCGAACTTCCTGATTCAAATCCACTTCAATGGCTGGGGGTAAGATTTCCAAATACCCGGTAAATATTTGTCTTAAATTAGTCTCGATATAGTTGAATGAACACCCTATACATATATTATCGAGGGCCCCTTAGATACAACTTTACAGTAAATGTATACTTAAAAGATTCGTTAGAAAAGCAAGTCCTGACAATACTAAAAATCCTACAATTATACCTTCACATAAAAAAGTTTATTAAAAATCACTAGAAATGCTTCATTATTACTACCCTTCTTCAAACTGCAATGGTCCAAATAAACATAGAATAAATCTAGAAATACTTGAATCATTGAACATAGTTAGGGTATAGGGATTTAACGGGGATCCCAGAAGGCCCTCAGCAATCGCGGAAATTTCAGATGTTACAAAAAACTAAGGTGTAGAAAATTGAATAAGTCAGTATCACGAAAAAGCACCCATGTAGTGGGTGCCTGAGAGCCGCAGGCGCGAGCGGAGGGAAGCTCGAGGGGGGTGTCCTCCCCTCGATGCTCGAGAATTTTAGATTGTTTCCATCCAAGAGAGTGGTTTTCCATGAAGATAGCGTATTTTTGCAGCTGCATTATCGGCATGTCAGACCATGGGGCCGCCACCTTGATTCTCGCGTTAGTCTCTTCAGTCAGAAAATGAGATGGTTCGAAATCCCATCAACATTGAATGAGAACACTAGGGGCCGACTCTCACGACTTATCGCATCTGGATATCAATCCGGATAATGTGGTAAATTCCGTGAAATAGAGTGTAAATGGAAGAATAGTGGAGAACAACTGTGCTAACATCTAATGGACTGGTTGCCTTTCAAATTCTGAGTCTAGACTGGTTGCCTGTCTAAACGCACGTGTATCTTAACCGTACAGCGCCACTACCTGCTTTCACATCACCTCGCCTTCTATATCAACTATTGAATTTTTGAATGTTAATGTTAGAACAACGATCGCGCTAATCATAGCGGCACCAAGTGAGCATCGTCATTCTCACCCTACCCCCCCTTAATTTTTACATCAAATTTACGTCGATCTCGGAGACTACAAAATCACGAGCAAAACAGCTGATTTCCGCTGATCCGCGGAACTCTGGGATCCCTGGATTTAAGTACTAATGTACTGATGATGTATTCAGAAAAGGTTTGCAAGGTAAAGATAAAGGTTAGTAAACAAAGCAGTCTGACTAACTCGAAATCAAAGCTGATTGAACTATGTTTTTTCATAAGGTTGGTGCTTGGAAAAATTAATTTCAGAACCAGTGGAATCAAAATTATGTCCGGTTTCTGTTGGACTACCCAGGTTTCCATCAAAAACATTCATGGCATGATGAGCAGTATATCGTCTCTTGTCAAGTTCATTTCCAATGAACTTCGAACTGGACTCCGAAACCCATATTTTATCACGGCACCCACCAAATATACAATGCTTTTATTATTCTACTCGGATATCGGTATAGTTTCCATAAATGATTGATTCATTTAAGAGAAAAGTTCATTCAGATTTAATTGAAATGTACAAGAAATCAAACGCGGACGACCAACTACCTGCTAGCGATCTCTGGCTGTCCTCGCCTACCATAGGCGGAATCCTCGACAGTAGCGCTGCGGGTACTCCATTAATTTGGACATACCATTCTAGATTAAAGAAGGTCGGTAATTAGCATCTGAAATATTTCTAGTAATTTCTAATAAACTTCTTCAATTGATAGTTGTGGGATTTTACATCTTGTAGCTCCATCACAGCTATTGTAATTCAGCAATTAAATCCTGAAATCATTCCAATACAGGCATCCATCAATCAATCTACCACCTGGACACCTTCCAAGGGCCAGAAAACATCATCGCCATTGTTCCAATTATTGATTGTCAAGGCTTCACTACGGTCAGAACCTCACCCCAGAGGTTTGCAATGTAACTAACCGAAGTACTAGTACATATTTTACGAATGCCATGAGATTGGTTATCTTACTACCAACCATTCAACCAGTGCGATGCTTGTAATACCCTTCCCCCTGGCCAATGAAATAATCTAACAAAATAGATAGGGATCATTAATTCTACAAAAACGGGGAAGGCTATGTTTTAGAACCCCCCCTATGGAACAGGGGGGGTTGTTCATACACGTTGCATGTTAATATATGAAGGTAGCGAGGACATTAAGGGTCCTGGTGGGGAACCCTGGTGTATAATTTAGGCCAGGGCTAGGATACATTTCAAAATCCAATATAGCCACCAGGTTGCCTTCTTGAATGCAAATATGACCATGATTAATAGATCTAAATACGGATATCAGACACATAAATTGAAATGGTACCACAGACTTTCTATGTAATTGAACACTCTCCTACATAAACTGCAGTTTGTAGAATGGGAAGAGTGCATTTAAAAGATCCAATATTATCATGTTGAAGGTGAATAACACAAAAAACGACAGGGTTCTTAAGCGAAAAACCATACAAACACTCTATTTGAACAACAGCACTCTGCAGAATGGGAACAGTGAATCTTAAGCATCAAATATGGCTGCCAGTCCGCCATTTTGATTGCAAATTACTCAATATCAGTAGAGTTCATCAGCTTAATACCAAACCATATACCTCTCCTTCAAAAACTGATTCCTATAGGATGGAAAATAGTATTCAGAACGACGCACGCAACCACAATACCCCTTGCGTGCTACGACCGAGGGGTAAACTTGAGTGTCAAGTCTTCATACCAAAAGGGTGCTCTAGAAATTGTTGAAATTTAACTTTAGGGTAAAGACATTGGAAAAGAACTACTTCAATGCTAAAGAGTCATAATATTATACTGACAACTGTAGAACTGGGGCCAGGACAGCAGATAAATACCAACACAAAATTGGCGCATTGAGGTCTGTTTACATGTTATCAATCTAAATCTTCGTATCGCGGCCGTTTACAATCCGGTGTATACTCATCGTCGTCGCTGCAGCTTCCCATTTTATCGTCGGAATTATTTATCATTCCTGAGAGAACGTTAACTGGAATGTGGTCGAATTCTCGTCTCGAGTCGGAGGCCGCGCCGCCGCCGCCGCGTGACGACGACTGCTGCAACTCGATTTCGCCGAGACAACGATCGAATGTTTGTATGAGACGACGCGCGTTATCGCACGTAAAACACATCGGCGGACTGATCGTTATGACGTTCTTATCCGGCCCTGAATTATTCACGATTATACAAGCGTCTTTCATCCTGAAAATTTACACACAAAAGGTATTGTCATCTGAAGATTATACGTAATGTACATTGTAAGGGCTGAAAAGTTGGTTTCAGTTAATTGGCAGAAAATTGACTTGGCGACAATTAACCCTTTCAATACCACATAGTGTCTCCGCTGCTGTACCGGAGGGAATCTAGGGGTTTATAGAGGTATATTTGAGGCTTCATAGAATAGTAACCAAGGTATCTAACACAGAAAAATTATATAGCATGTTGTTGATAACTTTTGGGCCAACGCAGTAGACATAAATAATTTGGATATAAGTGAACGTGAGGTCAAGGTCACATACTCCAAGATAGCCGCCATGAAAAAAATTCACGAAAAAGTTTCAGATAAACTGCTCTGTCTCCCAGGAAAATGCACTGATCTATTCAATTTCAACTGAAATTGTATGCCATATATCCTTACTTAATGTAGTAAAAAATTCAAAGCAATAGAACAACTAAAAAATTTATTTCTCCACTCATTTACCCACTTTTCTACTGATATGACGGAAGGCCGGATGTAAGGGGTTTCATTGGGTTGTAATTTCAGGCCTCAGAATATTGTTACCTGTGTTACATGTATTTGACACTGATATATTATATACCATGGTGTGGATAACCTTTGGGCTTACAAATAAGACAAACAATTTGGATATATGTGACCTTGAGGATGGACAGTTTCAGGTTCTTCATTATTGTTATTGGTATCCGTTGCCATGACAACCGGATCAACAGGGTCTAGAAAAATTGTCACTGATTTCGTTTTCATCATCAAAATCATTGCCGGCACTAAACCTATTTTCTGACGAGGTCTCATCATCTGAACTACTGCTGTCATATTCGTTGTTACTCTCAATTTGTTCACTACCAAATTCAAGTCACCAGCGTCATTGTCATCAGCATCATATATGAGCTGCTGTACCATTTCATCCAGCCAAATTGTTTTTTTCTGGCTGATTTTATGCAGATGGCAGCACTGGCTGATACTGATAGATATGCCCTTCTAGAAGAAGGGTTAAGCGATACTGTATCACATACGGTACGGATATGCTAGCTTGCCAATTTGTACCGTATGCCTTACGGTAGTGGTATTGTAAGGGTTAACAACAATTAGGAACTTTTGAGCAACTGGCTCCTACAATTAATCAAAGCTTCATTAACCTCAATACAAAAGCTTCATGCGCTGAATTTTTGTATCAACATTATATAAAATTGAGGTTTACTTTATACCGGTACTCGGGTCTGAGTGACTAATAGTGAACCCCTTACTTGGAAGATTGTCGCCAGTGGCTTACTAGATCTAGCATTTGTGCTTTCTAAAAGGTGTACCGCAATGACATAACCCATCTGGCACTTTAAGGGTTAGCATTAGCAAGGTTCATACAGGATTTCAGTACACACGGTTTGGCCTACTAGTGGCTTATTCAGAACGGTACCAAAGTATTAGGCTTAGCAAGCCCTGAAGGTTATTCCAAACTGAAAGCTCAAAGCGAGTAAAGTATGCTACAGTGGGGTTTTTTAATCGTTTCCAATTCCCATTTTTAGTTATCGCCTGATATTAGTAAGGAATGATTATCAAATATATATATAACTGCGTGGCAATATTTTTAAGTGGTGTTTACTCAGTTTTCAATCGATAAGGTATATTTCAATCCAATTCAGGTTCCAGACGGCCAGTAATGCGATATCCATCATGTTTTTGTTTTATCAAATTTGAATATTCGAATAACAGTCTGGCCTAATAGCATTCAGAGTCTTTAGAACCTGAAGCAAACATTTGGTGAATATCTATGAGCAGAATACTAATTCTAAAGATTTTTCAAGTTGAAAACTCTTGATCAAACATGGCCCAGTAAGAGATCGGGAATTCATATTGACCAATTATCAAATCCATATCATTCTATTAATGCGTCTGATCATCGATGCTCTCTGTAAACGAAACTGGAAATTTCGGTTAACGGTAAAATTTTTCCAAGTGTCTACTTACTTGTAGGTTAAAAGTTCAGCAACTTCAGAAGAAGGTTTTCTGCTCATTTTATCAGTGACAATTTCCAAGCCAATCATCAGTCCAATCCCTCTATTAAACAAATAAACAAACCGGTATTCGAAACTAGTAATCATAGTTTTGGCATTGTGACCATTTCTGATCTTTCACCAATAGTACTTAATACTTATCATACTTGTGTTTAACATCATGTCCATCCATTCCGCCAGGGCATTAGGCTTTTTTTCATTAAAAGTATACCCCCCTTTGGGGTCCCTTTTTGTCCTTTTTCTTTACTACGCTTTACAGTGTAGAAGTACTTTCTGTAACTTTTCTTTTATGTAATAGTGATGACTGTATTTCTGTATTGTATCTCTTTAGTGAAGAAATAAACTTATTATATATTATATATTATATAGTTAAGTTCGATGTCGGGCTTTCGTAAATACCGGTACTATGGACTTAGTGACATTCAATTAAGACAATTTTTAGGTTGCGCAAAGCACATTTCACTTGATACTGATGGGAATGCCAAACCCGCAATGAAGAACCATAAAACCAAAAATATCTTTTATCAGAACCCCTGATCTTTCCAGTTTTTAGCTTTTATTGCAAAAATATCTACATATGTATGCTTGACTGGCCAATGAACTTTGAAAAAAGTTTATTATGGGGTGAGAAATCTAAGTTGACAATTAGTGAATTGGAAAAAGAAGTTATCAGGGCAGACTCAACGTATGACAGGGAATTTCAGTAATATGAATGGTTTTAGTTTAGATGGGTATGTTAAACCATAACACTTAATCATCTAAATCAGCAGCTACCTGCTGATTTATAGCAGTTTAGCTTCAACTAAGTTGGTTGACAGGTTATTGTGGGCAAATCTTTATTTCCGAGAGAGAGCTTGAATTGAATTCAAATTAAAGTTTAAGATTCGGAACTCATAATATGGATCTATTGAATAGCAAAACATAGCACAATTCTTTCATCTATATTTCGAGATGCAAATCTACCAATTCAATTCAATTTCTATCCTTAGCCCTCTATACAAATTGAAAATGTATCCATATTTTTATCACTGAGTCCAAAACTTGGATACAAATTCAATCCCATTAGATAACAATACACTTAAATCAGAGAATAGAAACATCTTTATATGATTTGAGCTTTAATATCTAATTCAATCAGTCTGGTATTTCATCTTTCCAATTCAAATGTGCCATTATTTCCATCTATGAAATACATGTAATGAATCATTTGATTTACCTTACATGTCCTAACATCGGGTGTTGAGGCATAATAGCTCGGAATCCATCCAGCAAACACTTGCCGACATTTTTGGCTGCACTCATCAACTTTTCATCCCTTATCACGTCTAAAACAGCCAAACCTACAGAACATACCACCGGATTTCCACCATGCTGTAACAACAAAAAACATTTACTCTTTTTTTGGCATGAAAAAATGCAGTGAAAAAAATCAATACATTGTAACATCATAGAAAGAGAAATAAGAATCAAATATAGCTGCAAAGCAGCGATAACAGGTTGTTTACGAAACTGGGCCAACTTGTTAAATGAAGGGAGATATTGCATCATTTAGATTCTAAGCTTATGTAATGACAGGTACCATTAATATTATTATTGATCCTTGCAAAATTACCGGTTGTAAGAGGTTGTTGGAGATGCCTATAGACATAGTGCTCATATTTCAAAAAAGCAGACTATTGTGGACTTCTCTCAAATGCTCATCAAAGAAGACTAATTCTTTAACAATGAAATCTGGGTCCAGTTAAATAAAATATCATTACTTACAGAACTGGAAAATTGTGTTAAACAGTCAGCTATTTCTTTTGTTGTTATGACAACAGCCATTGGTTGTCCATTACCAAGCGGTTTACCAACAACTACTATATCAGGAACAACATCTGAAAATATATAGAATAAACTATGTTACTCTCCTTACATTAAATTTATCGCATATCGGGCTCCCATCAATATTTGTTGATTTCATAGTTTTTCACAAATCTATTCTAATTCTCATTTACTTTATGATATCAGAAGACCGGTATTTAAAATGCAACCCTCCTAATACCCATGTTGTTTAAAGAGGTCTCATGTTGAACATTTGATCTAAATCAAAGAAAAGCTGTGATCACATGAAGAGCGTGTTTATGGATTAAAATTTTCGAAGGGGAACAGATAAATAATCTTTTTTTCTCATTTTTCATGTTACTTTGACTGTAGTTGTGGAAGGAACGGATACTTCAGGTCGACTTTTTCCTACGATTCATGCTAAACGGATTTTAATCGACTACTGAACATTATCAAACCATTTTACTCAAAACAAAAAGATACCAGTAGTCGTTATCTCAAAGCAAATCAAACGTATCAAAGAATAGCAAATATTCATTCTATAAACACTGCATATTGTAATCGAAACCATGTCAGATGTATTTACTCAAGTGAAAATGAAAAAATGTGAAAAATTGAGTCGAGTGTCAGCTGCAACTTTACTACTTAAAATTAAATTTGATGGATGGGGAATCTAACTTTGGAAGAACCACCAACATGAGAACTTCATTATTTGTGGTAAGTTCATTACACATATTCATTGACATCTTACATAGGCCTATACAGTTGTTTAAGGTAATTCCCAAATTAACATATTAGATAATGGACCATAGGTCCAGTGGTTAGGATTCATAGCATTCAAGCATTTCAATGCAAGTGCTGTATGTTTAGTTTCTCCCTAAAATTGCATTGTGAAACCGAAAAATAGGCCTTAATGAGAGGACACAATACTGAATAAAAATGAAACGAAATTCAATTTTCAATCGGCCAGCCAATTGGTTTACCAATATCTTGTAAAACAATTATTTGGTCTGTTGAGTTGTAGTTCATTGTTAAAATAAAATAGGAGTGACGATTACAACAGGGGTAATTAACGGCAGATTCGTAATCAAATATGTCAAAGTACATTAGATAACAACACCAAACATGCATCCGTCATCGAGAATTTCAGAGTTTGAGAGCAATATATCAGGCCGATCGGCTTCAAGTGCAAATTTGACAAACAAGCCATCCAGTACCACACAACATGATTCCGGATGTGTCACTTTGCAATACCGTTCTCCGATACAAGGGGAAACATTATGCAAAAGGGCACATGTATTGTAAACAAGGTCGAAGGCTAATTATTTACAATAGGGGCCCAAAATATCCTCATAGTGAATGAAAATGAATCATTTTTAGATCAACTATAGCGATTTTAGATCAACTATATTGATTTTAGAGCATAAAGGCCAGCAATAATTCCCCGCTTTCTGAAATAGGGCCTTTGCAACAAAACAGAGGGGGCAGGGACAAAAGCTTTTATCGTATTTTCAATGTAGTGTAATCCTTACTGAAATTTCGGCAATACAAACTTGCCCTTTTATAGGATTTTAGGCAATTTCCCCTTTTTGAAAAATTGACAATTAAATCATGCCCCTAAGGGCATTTTAAGCATTTCTTTAGGATTTTTGGCAATTAATTCTACCCTTAACAGGATTCTATGTGGACGTAAAAACTGTTACAATAATGTTTATCCACATTACTACTATGTGTTTAAGGGGTTCAATGTGCACTACCTCATCAATAATGACATAACAATTACAATTTTGAATTCTTTTGTTTATTTAGTAATTAAATACCTTTTACACATCTCAATTGTATTTTAAGTTTGACAACTGGTTGCCAGTCAATTCAATGCAATTTTTTTGATATATTTCAAAATGACTTTATCGGTCCTTAATATTACATAATTTTATGTTGTGTTATCTACTGGTAACAATGTGTTATATTTCAAGGCGTCAATAACCTTTCTAGTTAGTTTTCTTGATTAAAAGTTTTCTTGTTTAAACTGTTTTTGGCATTGATTGTAGGCCCCTATTGAAATCCACGATTAATAAAATTTAAACACGCCATTAAAAAGATATTTCAAACACACTAAGCTAGCGATTGTGCTCTGGCTCAAGTAAATGTACGAAACACCGGCTAGTGCAGAATTATCATATTTCATGACAATACTAGGCATACCAGACGGTTTTCCCAGTCTCTTTGGACTGTATGCAGGTGGTATCTTTTTTACAATACATTAGTGTTAAGCAACTTCATTGGAAAACATTGCATCATCCGTTCCAAACTTTTGGCCTGATTTCTGCATCAATTTTACTTGCTTCGCGATAAAAAAAACTAGAGGACCAAAGGTCCAGTGCTCTCGAGCTCCTGTTTTATTAACACAGTACAATTTTGAGTTTTTAAGTAACACAGGAAGTAGCATATGCTTTAAATTATTTTTCCTCTCAAAGATTGATTTATACTGAACAAAGCTTAAATTATTTTGATATTTTCTTGTTGAATAAAATCAAATTGGATTTGTTCTTAAGCACATGGCTAATTAGCATATCACAACATCCACGCCTACAGCAGCGACTTGAGAAAACGCTATTTTACCAAACCCTTACAAAATTGTCAAAGATAAATTTTTTGTTGTGCATTTGAAAAGTCCTTTCAAGATTTTACAAAAATTCAAAATTGAAATGCTTATTTTAGTCGTAAAACGAACCCGGAAGTAAAATAGTGTACTATATTAAGACGATGATACCGCGACCGCCAGGCTCACGTGAACAACTGCTGCTTGGCTCTGATTGGTTCTTTAAACTTATTTTTTCCACGAGGACTTAATTTCTGTCAAATTGGCCTCGTGATTATGGTATTTAGCTGTATTAATCAGTATAAGGACTCAATCAAGTATTCACAATGTTATTTCTCTGGAAACGATTTCGCTGTTTTCGTACCTCTAAGTGATGTAGAGACACGAATGCATAAACAACTCACTAATCGAAAAATCGTTTTATCGTGACAATTCATTTATTCATAATACATCTAAATCACTCCGGAATCATAAGTGCCAAAATGTATATTATAGCCTTAAAATTATGGAACTTTTTGCTCAGCGCGCTGCATACACATGTGTGCTTCGCACAACAGGCAACATACACAACCGATTTCCAGGCATCTCCTTCCTCGAGAGCTAAAAACAGCCCCAACCGCTAAATTTTCCACGAAATTTACCGTACACCTTGGCAGAATGCCATGCAGCTCTCGATAACATAGGTAAACCAAAAACTGATCGTCCACACTTAACTGTGGTGGCTGATTCAGGCATATAAAAAATGAATAAATGAAGAAATATGACACTCTATCTCCACCAATTTTGTTTTCATTGTTTTAACGCTAGATTAAAACCAGTTTTTCGTGTTAATGCAACACTACAATTCTATACTCAGTGTTGTCACATGTTAGTAGTGACTTACAGTTAAACCATATGGATGGTGTTCCTTAAAAAAATTCAAGCGACGAAAACAGCGCAGCTGAATTTGCTGAAATTTTCAACTTGACAAAAATGTATCGAATTCCTATCATGCACTTTAACTGAACAGGTTGTAAATTCATATTGCAATAATCAGTTCCCATAACGCTAAGAAAAACACTTAAATAGTTATAATAGACCACGACTGAACGGGACTTACAGCTAAATTCAGTTAGTTCCAACAAAAACATAACATTTGACACCAGACGATGATTTCTAGGGTGAGATCGAAACGTCGTATCTTATATTTATTTTAGATTGAATAAATAAATTCTTGTTTTTAAATTCTTTTAATCTGTAAATAGTGGGTTTTGGTGTTCTTAAAAACATAAGTTGATTGTTTCGGCAGTATGATCGTGAAGAAGCGCAAACACGACATACCACTCATAGAAGCAATGCCCATCCAAAGACAGGATTGCCGCCAACAAGCTGCATCCATACCAGTAACTGAAGTTTAATTCATCATACCAAATATTGGTCCAGCCGTGCGGTACTTTCTATATGCAAATTAGTAACCACTATTCTAAGGAGCTATGACTACTAGGTGTTTAGGAAGGATAACCATTGTACTGATCTGCACATTCATTCAAAGTTGTCAGTTTTTTGACGCCTCATAAAACGTTACCATTATGAGACCAAATGGCATGTGTATTAGGTGACAATTCAATTCTTTATTGATCCTCATTCCATATAAAATTCCGGGATAAAATTCCCTAATTCAATAAAGTAACAAATTTTAAAATAAGAAAATACAAGACACAAGACACACGCGTAATTCATACAAGAACAAGTTATTTTAAATGACTGTCTACTTCAACCCAGAGTCAAGAGGATATCGAGTGACAGCCAAACCGGCCGACCGGGCCGGCTGGCTAGGCCACACAATATGCTCCAAAGTCATGATGAAGCAGACATCAGAAGATTTCTTTCCTCAACCATGGAGGCAATGAAGTTGCAGACCAGCTTACAAGCAAAGTGAATGAAGTCAGTCACAAGAGTTATCAATTATTGACAATTTTCAATAACAGAATGAAACCACTACTACTGGAGTTGAAGACCTTGTATCACCTAACCAATCGCCAAATCTTATAATTCCCCACTAGCTTATCCCCAAAATTCTACATTTTTTTCGCAGGCGTCAAATAATTTATTAAAATCAATTTTCTTTTTTCAGCTTGTTTTGGCTGTAAGCTTGTGTTTAGTAGGTCAGTATCAATTCATCATAATGATTTATTTGCTCAAGCCGGATCCTATCTCACGTAAGCGATATGCGAATTCAATAAAACGATCATCCACTAATAGTGTCAGAAAAATATCTAAATATACATATGATTTTGTTGAATATTTGAGTTCATAGGATCCGACTTGAGCATAGTCTGCAGTATTCAGGGCACTGTTTGTTGCAAACATTTCTTGGTGAATAATCTGAAATAACACCACCCTGCATCTGATAAGAAGTACATTATCTAGAAGAACGTATTCTAATATTGTGCATTATTTATTATTACCTATTAGTTTCTGAAAGAGCTGGTACATGCCCAAGATTACTGAAAATAGCTAAATGTGTCAAGCCACCAACACCCAAATGTCAAGAGGACACAGACTGCGCCGAACCACAAAAATGCTGTCAAAATATATGTGGTATCAAAGGAATTTGTAAAAATCCTGGTGAGTCTTTTTTATTCCCATCTTTAAAACCCTTCAGTGCTAACTGATTAATACCCAATAGCACTGGAGATGATTTGAAATTTTGAAAAATTTTACCCTAGTGTCTTGAATGACAGGAATACCAGTATAGTTTGCTACACTGCAGCGCGGTGTATCCTTAGTTACTAATATTTCACTTGATGAGAATATTCGTAGAGTAGCCGCGTTAACCAGGTTTAAAATAAGTAACGAGACGAGTAGTGCTGTTTAGGTTAACTATTTATTTGACGCACAAGCTTTCGCTTCTAATGAATAGAAGCTTCATCAGGTGAATGAGTAACCAGGTTTAAAATAAGTAACGAGACAAGTAGTGCTGTTTAGGTTAACTATTTATTTGACGCACAAGCTTTCGCTTCTAATGAATAGAAGCTTCATCAGGTGAATGAGTGATGAAGCTTCTATTCAAATAAATAGTTAACCTATACAGTACTACTCGTCTCGTTACTTATAATATTTCACTATGTTTGACAGCTGGTGCTATCTTTCAATAGTGAAAAGAACTAATTTCTAATAACATCAATACACCGCAGTGTGGTGTACTAGTCAAATTCATAACCGATTTATACACCGCACAGAATTACAAGCAGACAGCAATTAAAGGGTTAATAGTGATACAAAGTGCTTGATGTGAGCGAAATGAGTTTGTCACCATACATTGATGAACGTGAGCATCAATTCACACGACTATGACTGCCAATATATCTCAAGTTCTGTTAGTGGCTTCTTATGTTAAAAACAGAAGCTAAAAACAATCAAAAACTTGAGACACTTATGACTAAACTATGGTTGTCTGCCTGGCTGGGTGTAGCCATGGACATATAATGGATTATTATCATACATCCATTATAAACTTAACAATAAATGGCTTGCTAAGTTCACACTGGTGCCGAACGGGCTAGATCCTGTTTGGCACGGACCATGTGCAAGACAGATTTTAGCACGAGACAAAAGATTGCATTCGAATTGCAACTGGTTCCGCAAGTGCCTCACTTTGATTTAAGCATTGTTTAGTATCAAGTGAATGGTTTGGCTGTGAGCACGCTCACTAATGAGGCACAGGCCAAATTTGTGTCGAGTCTGATCAGCGCCAATTTGGTCCAAGTGAAATAATCTCCGTGTGATCGCGGCTTAAGGCGCATACAAAAGCCGCGTTCACACGACAACTAGTAAGACCGGTCTAAATGGGTCTGTACCTGGCCCTAGTCCAAATTTAGACTGGACCAGATTTTATTGAACGTTCACATGGCATTTTGACAGGCGATGATAGAAATCGCTTGACACCGGTCTCACAAGATGTCAACATCTGCTAAATAATTAACTAGGCCTGGATGAAGTCTTACTTCCAGATCCCAAGTAGAGCAAGACATTCTTCACTTGACCAATTCGATCCTCTGTCGCGTTTAGACATTTTTGACAATTCGATTTTATTCTATCAGGCTACAATTCAGTGTCGTTTAAAAACGATTCAAAACACGGAAGTGAAACGGAAGATGATTGCTACGTGCGAATACGAACTGTCTAAACTAGACCGGTCTAATTTGGAACGGTACTGTTGCCCGTGTGAACGCTTCAATAGAACGATCATCCATTAATAGTGTCAGAAAAATATCTAAATATACATATGATTTGGTTAGATATTTGAGTTCATAGGATCTGACTTGAGCATAGTACGCAGTATTCAGGGCACTGTATGTTGCAAACTGTTCTTGGTGAATAATCTGAAATAACACTACCCTGCATCTGATAAGAAGTACATTATCTAGAACGTATTCTAATATTGTGCATTATTTTATTACCTTTTAGTTTCTGAAAGAGCTGGTACATGCCCAAGATTACTGATGATAGCTAAATGTGTCAAGCCACCAACACCCGAATGTCAAGAGGACACAGACTGCGCCGAACCACAAAAATGCTGTCAAAATATTTGTGGTATCAAAGGAGTTTGCAAAAATCCTGGTGAGTTGTTTTTATTCCCATCTTTAAAACCCTTCTGAGTGCTGACCGATTAATACCCAATAGCGCTGAGATTATTTAAAATTTTGAAAAATTCTACCCTAGTGTGTTGAATGACAGGAATACCACTATAGTTTGCTTATCCGCAGCGCCGTGTATCCTTAGTTACTAATATTTCACTATGTTTGACAGGTGCTGCTATCTTTCAAAAGTGAAAAGAACTAATTACTTATAACATCAATACACCGCAGTGTGGTGTACTAGCAAAGTTTATAACTGATTTATACACCGCACAGAATTACAAGCAGATAGGAATTGAAGGGTTAATAGTGATATTAAGTGCTTGATGTGAGCGAAATATGTTAGTCACCATACAATGCTGAACGTGAGCATCAATTCTCATGACTACGACTGCCAATATATCTCAAGTTCTGTTGGTGGCTTCTTATGTTAAAAACAGAAGCTAAAAACAATTAAAAACTTGAGACACTTATGACTAAACTATGGTTGTCTGCCTGGCTGGGAGTTGCTATGGACATATAATGGATTATTATCATACATCCATTATAAACTTAACAATAAATGGCTTGCTAAGTTCACACCTGGTGCCAAACAGGCTAGATCCTGTTTGGCACGGACCATGTGCAAGACAGATTTTAGCACCATACAAACGATTGCATTTGAATTGCAACTGATTCCGCAAGTGCCTCACTTTGCTTTAAGCATTGTTTAGTATCAAGTGAATGGTTTGGCTGTGAGCACGCTCTCTAATGAGGCACGGGCCAAATTTGTGTCGAGTCTGATCAGCGCCAATTTGGTCCAAGTGAAATAATCTCCGTGTGATCGCGGCTTAAGGCACATAGAAACGACAACTAGTAAGACCGGTCTAAATGGGTCTGTACCTGGTCCAGTCCAAATTTAGACTGGACCAGATTTTATTGAACGTTCACATGGCATTTTGACAGGCGATGATAGAAATCGCTTGACACCGGTCCCACAAGATGTCACCATCTGCTAAATAATTAACTAGGCCTGGATGAAGTCTTACTTCCAGATTCCACGTAGAGCAAGACATTCTTCACTTGACCAATTCGATCCTCTGTCGCATTTAGACATTTTTGACAATTCGATTTTATTCTATCATGCTACAATTCAATGTCGTTTAAACACGATTCAAAACACGGAAGTGAAACGGATGATGATTGCTACGTGCGAATACGAACTGTCTAAACTAGACCGGTCTAATTTGGAATGGTATTGTTGCCCGTGTGAATGCTTGGACCGGAACAAATTTACACCGGTCTAAATTTTGCCGTGTGAATGCGCCTTAAGTCTACTTTCTGTGACATCTCTCCCAATCACATGTCACTCTATCCTATAATAAAGATTAGATATACACCATTGCTGATGATCACACCGCAGTTGATCTATACGCCCATTAGTGACCACACTTGGCCAACTACGTAAAATTTGTTGTAGATTCCCACTAACACGCAAGAGCTAATTTTGTCCAGTGCATCACCTCCAACGACTCCATTCAGTGAAAAAATACATACTGATTCATGTGAATGTAATTTCATAAGCGATTTGATCAATCTTTAATTCAAATCATGCTAGATGTGGCAATGTTAGTCTCCCCAATTATATATCAAGTTTTAGCAGATTAGTGTTAAAACAACCATATGATAATAATAATGGAGGGATAACAATAGGGTTTTCTGCCGAATGGTATAAAAACCAGAAAACTCTATGATACAATACATTAATTTTCTGATTTTTTCAGCTGAAAAACCAGGAGTATGTGCTCGAAGACCTATAGCGAAGTGCGTCACCATACCAGAACCCCAATGTACGAATGACTTTGAGTGTCAGAAGAAACAGAAATGCTGTAATAATGTCTGTGGCCGTAAAGGTATCTGTGAAGAACCAGTGATGTAAACTAACAACATTGTTCAAATTATGTAGAGTTCAAGCTAATTAAATCTATAATTGAAATCAGTTAATTTTCAGTGTCTTATCTCTAAAAATTCTGGAATCATACATCAAAATAAAGTCGCTCTGAAAACTCACTATTGGTATCATTATTGGTCATGAGCATCTTACATGGCAACAGAGGATGGATGTAAACTAACATTTTGAAACTCAAACCAATCGTTAACATCGTATCTATTTCCGCAATGAAATTCTGCGAGTCTAGAACCTTAACAAAATTTTTTTCTACGTGTGGGCATCGACTTAAAAGCCTATTGTAACTAGGATTCTTATCGAGAGAAATCCCACAATAAATTCAGCCTAAAATGAGAAGTTCGATATCAAAATGATTATATTTCGAGCAACGATTCGGCTAAATGCTATCACCCATCATCAAGGCGTACTGAGAATCAAATGACTGATGATGGCTAATAGCATTTAGCCGAAACGTTGCTCGAAATATAGTCATTTTAATACAGAACTTTTTATTTTTGGCTGAATTTACTGTGGGATTTCTCTCGTTATCATCAAACACGGATATTGCGTATCTTCTCGTCTCATAGGATTCTTATCAATTATAGGACGAAACATCTGTCGCGCAATGTTGGAATCGTTCGATAAGAATGTCTTTATTTTCTATATTTTAACAATGGAAATTGAAAAAAAAAACAACAAAGAAATCTGAATATAAAATTGACTATCACATACATATGGCACGTAGCTTCAACACAGACTTACTGCGATGCATAACATGAAAACCATTTGCCTTTCGGTGAGAATCTTATTTTTGTCTTATTTGTTTTAACAAGCTTCGCTCTCAGCTAAACTTTAAAGCCTGAACTACATGAGAACAGTTATCTCAGGTATAAGTAAACCTTAGACTATTTAGTTTATGTGTCCGTCTACACAACGACCATCCACGCTGGTTTATCTTTAATTTCAACTGACTGCATCCGTAAGTTAGTGTTTTTAATTTCATTTTGGAAAATTATGATCGGCCTATCATAAATGAAAAAAATTTTGAGTAAAATTGAGTAAATATTGAGTAAAGCACTTGGGCGTACTCTTTCATGACCTCCGAGGTCTCCATCCGAAATCTGGTTGGCTCCACACAAAATCCGAATCACACCACCTCGACAGAAACGAGGTTTTGGACTATCCAAAAGGTCACATGACCAATAATAGAGTATGATTGGAGGAAAACAGATTCTCGATCTGATAAAAGAGTACACCCCATGTTCGGTTTATTCATGATGAAGAACTGAAATTACACCTTCAAATAATATGAATCTCTTAGGTGAAGGTATTGAATGTAAACAACACCAGCGAAGGCATCTATCTTTAAGTAAGGAGTTTGTACACTAAACAATAACAAATAAAACAGAACCTATCATCTATTAAGTAATGGTTTGAGACTAGTTTTCTGGAGAATATCACACCCCACTACACTGCTGTGGCTTAAAATTCTCAAGACAAGATGATATCTGGTTTAATAGTCTCCAAAACTAGACTCCGTGTAGATTCTTGCCCCGAGACTAAGTCCCTAAGCTCCAGGTTTAACAGTCTCATATGACACTCTCATTTTCAACGTGTTGAGTCAAATTTAAACCGAGAACTAAGTACTGTGGGGGGGTCGTTTCGAATTCTATGCCACCTGAAAACAAAAGCTGCACCAATCTATTCATTTTAAATGACAACTCGAGACCTTTCTTTTTTCAATAATTTTATAACGATTAATGCTTACTCGATTTTATGTCAAAATGTTTTTATCAAGTAGTTGGTACGTTTATATTGAATTTCATGTTTTTTTGTATTATGTACACCGCACTTCTCTTTTGTGAAAGAAAACTACACAGATAATACGAGTAATCTTGTTCCTGAAAAATAGCTCGATCAATCGACATATCCTTCATTAATCTAGGAAACCTCTGAATTTTTGCGGGAACATTTTGAAGGAAGAAAAAGATATATGACTGCCATTTTTGCATGTATTTTGGGATTTATTTCCAGGTAGTTCTGGCTGTCAGCCTTTATTCAACCAATATTGTGGGTAAGCTCTTTTTCCAAAATGGTGATCGAAAAAGCAATTTCTTAACCATAGTACCAATTAACACAAAAGAACTACGAGGTACAGGCAGCCTACTATGACATGTGTGAGCATTCCGTGAGGAACCGTCACGTTCTGAAGTGGTTACTAAATTCACGTCGATCTTCAAATAATGTCAATCTTGCATCAATTTGATGACTTGCTTGATCATATCTAGATTTGGGAGCCTAAAAATCCAGAACAAATTCTATTGAAAATAAGCATATATTCACTAAATAATAATCGAGTGCTACAATATCGCTGGCTTTCTGGCGAATAGTCAGATATGCAATTCTTGTTGAAAATGAGCTGACTATACCATCAAATCTTTTCTGTTTTTTTTTTCTGGACATTTTGTATGGATCAATCTGCTAATTACTTGAATACTCAGGATAATCAATTATTTATTGTCGCTGATTATGGTTTTTCCTCATTTTTTCTTTTTGACAAAACATTGACTATCCATAAGTATCCATATATGGGCATATACATCTATCGATTATGGAGAATGAATTAGATTATTACACACCGAACCATCAAATATGCGTCGAATATGGGAAATCAATTACATGATTTTTTCGGTGAACTGTTGAATATGCGTTGAATATGATCACTCCATCTCAAAAGTTTTTTCGGGACCCCGTCGAATATGGTGACATCTTTATTTCAGTTCAAAAAAATCAGTTATTTTGGCATTTGCTTGTTTAATGCCCTAATCAGCTTACTGTAACATTTCCAAGATAAATGAACCCGGTATTGCAAACGAGCGCATCAAAAAAATTCACGAATTCAAATTCATTTTCCTCAGTTTCAATGAAAGTGCATATCTATTGGTTTATCAGAAAGCCAGCAATATGTATATTGTTAATGACTTTTTAGCTCAATCCATTTCATGTACTGGGTATTTGTCAACTCAAGTGAAGCGATGACTTATATAATAGTGACCTAAGCAAGTTTGACTGTATTTTCTAGCACTCCAGTTTATTGTACTACCTATCAGTAACTAGACTTGAATTTTGATATCAATTCTATACCTGGTACTAGAGTAATACCCTTGGAAACCACGGGTGATTTCCTCTGGCCCAGAACTTCAAACTGTTCAATTTATTTGCAATGGAATTAAGTCGGGCCATTTAAAAGCTATGTGTCCATGCCCGTGGAGACCCTATGAGCTTTGATGACCTGTACCTGTGGAGACTGGGAACTATCGGAGGTAAAGTCTTGCGCTTTACTTACTGGGCCATTATGACTGCATAAAGATATTGTACTGTAGAATTGTTTTGATGCAGTAAGAGTCTATAATCAGAATTCCTGCTTACTGATTGGCTGAAAATTTGTCTGCCTCCATTTGGCCCCCCTATAAATATTTTCACACCCATTTATACCCATTGCATTAGTTTATACAATGATTGACTACCACACAAAATTTCAAGGCCCAATTCTTCTCCATGGCGACGTTATTTGGTAAATAGTTTTGTATTAATAATGTATAATGACAACTCAACATTTCAGATGTGTTCCATCTCTGAATGCTCTATGGCTAAATTTCAAAACAATCAAATGGAATGAGCATCTGTTATGAATGCCGATGCTTAAAATGAAAATTACAAAATCCTTCTTTTTCCATCATGAATTTAGTCCTTCAGTTCATAGTGAATTTCAACTTTTGGTAAAGTCTAAAGATTATTCCAAATTCGAGCTTCCCGGACTGCTTTCAAATGGCAGTAGCCATAAATACTCAATTTTACCGACTTCCTCACCTAACATTCCACACGACGTCCTCACTTATCATTCCAAATGTCGAATTTGTCAGA
The DNA here is from genome assembly GCF_964204645.1 of Tubulanus polymorphus. Taxonomy (NCBI): domain Eukaryota; kingdom Metazoa; phylum Nemertea; class Palaeonemertea; order Tubulaniformes; family Tubulanidae; genus Tubulanus; species Tubulanus polymorphus. The sequence goes on along the minus strand of NC_134028.1, from coordinate 9,009,087 downwards.
ATGTCAGAGATAGAAAGATATGTATTTACATCTTTTATAGACGCCACAAGTCGACCAGGTACGTGTGAGGTATTTCAGTATCTTGCACCGTGCGCTTCACCCCCATTCGACCCGAACGAATGCGCGCAAGACAGCGATTGTCCGCTACCGGAAAAATGCTGTTCAACAGTTTGCGGATTCATGACGTGTCAGGATCGCACCCATACAGTACCGGCGCAAAGAGCCGGACAATGTCCAGTCAGCAACGTTGTCACTATCTGCACTGTCTTAGAAGGGGATCCACAGTGTTCTGAGGATAATGATTGTCCGAGTGTTCAAAAATGTTGCGGTTTCGGATGTCAGGGTGATCAGAAATGCGTAGATCCTTGTTAAATCAGACGAGAATGTCTTCACCAACTGTTTACTGCGTATCATAACCAAACAATAACATGCAGTTACACATGTATATTGAAAAGAAAAAATAAAACGTTGATTCTTTCATTCAATCTGGTTTCTTGACCAGAACAAGGTAAAGATTTGGTATCCGAGAACAATTTTAAGGTTTTTTCAAGGTTTTTATGGTGAACTAACATTCGATTATAAAGTAAAATGATCCGAAACTAGCCTACCCCCATTAGGCGGCACACTATCCCGCACATAACAGGGTATGTACAGCTAACCGATGAAAGATCGCAGAGAAATGCCTGAAATTTTCAGGCGATGTACAAATTATATGAAATCCAAAAACTACATCAATCAGTTAGATGACGAATCAATGACGATAATTTAATACAATTGAATTCATACTACCGAAGTACAGTCCAAAATTTGGACCAGACCTGGTTCGCTCTTTTAGGTCGGTCCTATATGTAATATCCTATCATGAAACGGCTATAAACCACAGACAGCTCACCCGAATCTACACAGTACAATCGTGTTTTTTAAGTAACACAGACAAGGAGATAGCAAGAACCAATAACCCGAATATATTCTTTTGCTTATTAGCATATCAACGTCATCTATGCCCTAGCACCGATTTTAGAAAATGCTTTTTTCCCTGACCCATGCACAATTGTCAAGGATGAATTTCCTTGCAAATAACACTTCCTCGCCAAAACGGCATGAACTAGAGATTTCACAGAGATGGAACTTGAAGTAGAATTGTCTATCCATAAACACTAAGCAGTGTATAACGGTATTAAGATACCGCAAGTTCACATGAACACCTGCTGATTTTTGCAGCTAAGCCGATCATTGAGACTTTGCTCTCAGATTGGTTTTTACAAACCGATATTTTTGTGTTCAGATTTTCGCAAAAACACTCAGTATTCTCAGACCGGAAGCAGTCTTGTTCCTCTGCGGTAGAATAAAGGTGAGATGTTGAAGATCTTAGATGACGGAGGTGATTCGTTACAATATCGAACAAGCCAATTTTTGGGTTGAAGATTTAGAAAACTAAATTCTGTCTATAGATTGGCAGACAGGCTGAGACAGATAAACCTTTGAAAAGTGAACTACCGCTGGGATGAAAGTCCCAAGTGGGCTGAAAGTATTGATTTCAGCAAACTTCTATCCGTCAGATTCTACCGATGTCACTGAGGATTAAAGCCGCTGCCATCCTTAAATTTGAGCTATGTATTGTAACGCTTTGGACTTATTTAATGGGTCGGGGATTATTTCCAACATATAAGGCTTTGCAAGTTTCGAAAACATGCCTACCTGACCACCACAAAATAATACATAGTTATAATAGATCTTACCATGCATTTGAAAACCCCAGAACGTCTCGCCGCACCTCCCCAAACCAGTACTACATTCATTAGCAATACAAACACCTCCGGAATCCCGTACCATACTTAAAATATACAAAACACATTTTGAAAAATTCATGATCGTCAGATTAACTCGAATCCCTTTGAATCTATGATTAATTTGGGGTCATTCATTTATTACATCCGCATTAGGGAAGGGGAAAGGGGTCAGTGCAATTGCGTAATGTAATGCTTAATGTATAAGAAAAAATGGCCGATTTTGCGTACAGAGGGGAAGTTGAAAAATTCAATTTTCATGCGTACGTAATAAATGAATGATCCCTTTAATTGATCTCAACTTTACCTGTAAAACGATTTCCAATAGTTTTTAGGCGGGTTGATCATTCCGACGTGAGAAAACACCGATTCGTGAATCAAACCTGCAAACTAGAAAAACGATTACCAGAAAATTATTTTAGAATTCGTACCTTCAGAGGATTCAGGAAGGTATTCGTTGGTACACCAGTGGGGCAGTTTATTCTTTTTACCTGTCTACCTTCAGCCTGAGCAGATTGCATCATCAGCGAAGAATCCTGTAGATATTTTTGAATGGCGTGTGGATCTCCTGCATATTTACCACGATATAAATCCGGAGTAGGAGCCTTAAATGTAGATATCATTCCTTTATTCGCATTGAGTCTGTTATAACTGTACACCAAATTTCCCAGAGTGAAGTGGTAGTAGAAGCAACAATGGGCCATGAGATATGGTTTGAGAAAAATGCAATCCTAGGCAAAATATTTGACATAAAACTTAGATTATCTAAATATTATTGAAATATCAATATAACTTACAACGTGACTCCATGATTTCTGCTTGTGATTACGCATTTTCTTCCACATGGCTGGACTGACTTCTAAAGATACCGAAGTACTTCCGTTGAATGAGCTGAAAAACCAGAGACCGTATACATCGCAAAACAAAGATTGCAACCAAAATGAATTTTCTTAGCTTACACCAAATTTGGTACACCCCTTAAAGACATCATCATTTGGATACCTTGATTACAATTTTCTTCACTATCTATGAATTTATCTATGAATTTTGTGAGGAATGTTTGCTTAGGCTATACAAACTGACCAAGTCCTGACTTTCCAAGACCCTTCATTTTTTGCTAAATCTATAACCAGACTGAAACACATCGACACAATGAATCTCCATAAAAAAATGTACAAATGATCAAGTTGATCAATTTTGTTTCTTGAGATTTTAGTACGCACTTACTCTTCTAAGCAAATCACATCTTTATGGCCGGTATAAGTACGAGCTAAACGTACAGCTAAATCACAAGCTTCAGACCTGAAAAACACGGGAATTTTTTATAATTCAGTACAAAATAAGTAAATTCGGAAAATCTTTCTCTCAGTTTCGATAAATAGATTTTTCATATAACACCCATCACATTTTCCTCCTAGGATATTCGTGTTAACTGATAACTTGTTTGTAAGGACAGCAGACTGATATTTCCCCCAGTTAATTGATAAAACAACTTCATTGTTGGACCTAATTAAAATTTCCCTTAAAAACATAAAAATGCGAAAAAATGCCCATTATGGCGAATGAAAATCATCAATGCTGCCATTCAACCACTTTTAAATCCTCTAGGGTCAAGTAAAATATATCTGAATATACCAAATAAGAAGACAATCTATCGAAGCGTCTCAATTCTGTCTACAGACGGACCAATGACATGTGCCCTAAGAACATTAAAAACAAATATAGCAGCAAAGCAGCGATAATGGGTTTTCTGCACAGTCTTAGAATCCTGTTCAACGGTGGATTTCAACAAAGCATTTGATAAGGCTCAACATCAGCCATTACTGAACAGGCTATTAGGAAACAGTATCAATGATAGGTCGCCCAAATGGCACAGCAGTTATCTCTGAACGGAAACTTGTAACCGAAATCAACGGAACGCCTCATCTTGGAATGAGACGGTCTAACTAGTGGAGTCACGCAAGGTAGTATCCTAAGTCGTCTTCTGTTTAATGTCCTGACAAATGACATACACAGTAATCCAAAATATACCAGACCAAGTAAATTTCCAAAACAACCTTAACACACTGTTCGACCAAAAACTTAATGTTCCGACAAAACCACGGGCGACAAAACCAAAATTATGAATTGTCGCGGGTGACAAAACCAAAATATTGAATTGCACGGGCGACAAAACAAAAATAATGAATTGTCTCGGGCGATAAAACCAAAATAATGAATTGTCGCGGGCGATAAAACCACAATAATGAATTGTCGCGGGCGTTAAAACCAAAATATTGAATTGTTGCGGGCGATAAAACCAAAATAATGAATTGTCGCGGACGACAAAAACAAACTATTGAATTGTTGCGTGCGACAAAACCAAAATAATGAATTGTCGCGGGCGACAAAACCAAACTAGGGGTCCAGGGACACCATGCTCACTTGGGCAGTGGTTTCAAATGCTCAACAATCTAACAATTTCAATACATAACGCCCTCTAGTGACCATATACAAAAACCAATGACCTTGAAACCCACCACAATCATAGAACATGTGAGCAGCTATGATTTTGTAATTGATTGTGATAACAAAATATGCCTCGTTACCAATTTAATATGGAAATACTAAGTTATTCTACTATTCAATGCCCCCTGGTGACCATATGCAAAACCCAATGACCTTAAAACTCACCACAATCGTAGTACATGTCATGAACTACAACTTTGCAATGGATCATGGTAACAAAATATGCCTAGGTACCAATCTAATAAGGAAAAACTAAGCTTTTCTACTATTCAACGCCCCCTGGTGACTATATGGAATAACTAATGTCCTTAAAAACTCACCACAATCATAGACGATGTCATGAACTACAACTTTGCCATTGATCATGGTGACAAAATATACCTTGGTACAAATATAATATAGCGATACTAAGTTATTGTATTATTCAACGCCCCCTGATGGCCACATACAAAAACCTTGAAACTCACCAAAATCATAGAACACATTATGGGCTACAACTTTCCAGTTGAATATAGTAACACAATATGCTTAGGTATCAATTAATTGTGGAAAAACTTTTTCCCACCTACGAATGAGTACTGATGACACCAAGATGGCCGCCAATTGCGTCATAATTGGCTGATCAAAAATACCTGTCCCAGGTATAAAACATCCCTCTCTAAAGAATATCCATCAGCAATTGCAATGAGAAATGGCAAACCAGTAGGAAGCTACAGGACCTAGAATTCTGGCCAAAATTGACATTTTTGGGCACTAAAAAGGTCATAGGACGGCCATTTTGAGTCAGATCACCCAATTTTCTTATGCTGATGGGCCTTTGGTAGATTCAAATATAAACGAAAGATCAAGGTAATTGATCAAAGCGTCTTCAAAATTTTCTTCGGGTGACAAAACCAAAATAATGAATTGTCGCGGGCGATAAAACCAAAATAATGAATTATCTCGTGCGACAAAACAAAAATAATGAATTGTCGCGGGCAATAAAACCAAAATATTGAATTATCGCGGGCGATAAAACCAAAATATTGAATTGTCGCGGGCGATAAAACCAAAATAATGAATTGTCGCGGGCGACAAAACCTAAAAAGAAATTGTCGCGGGCGACAAAAACAAAATATAAAACCAAAAAAATGAATTGTCGCGGGCGTCAAAACCAAAAGAAGAATTGTCCCGGGCGACAAAACCAAAATAATGAATTGTCGCTGGAGATAAAACCAAAGTGATGAATTGTCGTGGGCGATAAAACCAAAATATTGAATTGTCGCGGGCGACAAAACCAAACTAATGAATTGTCGCGGGCGACAAAACCAAAAAAAGAATTGTGGGGGCAACAAAACCAAAATAATGAATTGTCGCGGGCGACAAAACCAAAATGGTGAATTGTCCAGGCGACAAATCCAAAATGGTGAATTGTCGCGGGCGACAAAACAAAAATAATGAATTGTCGCGGGCGATAAAACCAAAATGATGAATTGTCTCGGGCGACAAAACCAAAATAATGAATTGTTGCGGGCGATAAAACCAAAATATTGAATTGTCGCGGGCGACAAAACCAAACTAATGAATTGTCGCGGGCGACAAAACCAAAAAAAGAATTGTCGGGGCGACAAAACCGTAATAATGAATTGTCGCCGGCGACAAAACCAAAATAATGAATTGTCTCGGGCGAAAAAACCAAAATAATGAATTATCGCGGGCGACAAAACCAAAATAATGAATTGTCGCAAGTGATAAAACCAAAATAATGAATTGTCCCGGGCGATAAAACCAAAATATTGAATTGCCGCGTGTGACAAAACCAAAATAATGAATTGTCGCGGGCGACAAAATCAAAATCATTGTTTTCTCGCGTTATTTTAGTTTTGTCGTTTTGTCGTAATGTCGCCCTCATTTGCATATTCGTGTTTTTTTATCTTATCAGCCACCATACTAAAGCCTTAAGGTCGCGTAAAACTCGATAAACATTTCAAGCGACACAGCGAACGATCTCCTTTCCCCCACAGCGAACGCTTACTCCGAATGTCAAGTGTGAGTCCAGCATACGGATAGGAGTGTGTTATATACTTGTATTTAGTAAATACCTCGTGCATTTGACAATGATCGGTATGTACTGTAGGAAATATAGAGTATTGATAAATGGTTGAAGCCCGCGGCCGAATAAAGTAATATATTCTTTTATTTTGATACCTCGTCGACATAACAGCTTTTCTCCGCCATATCTCTTCGGCCTGTTTAGTTTAGGCCTACGATTCCCCGGTACACTAAAGATTTATCTTAGTAAATACACGGTTAATTCGGTAAAGAAAAATAGGTATTGTTAAACTAACTCCTTGAAACCCGCAGCCAAATCACTGGTAGTAATAAATTAATTTGTACTCGATTTGATTCTCATGATGAGGAGAAACTTGCAGCTCATCCCCGGAACGTCGATGTAGTAACACACGTCGATTCGTCGATGTTTACGGCTCGACAGTGCTTTTAAAATCTAAAGTAGTAAATTTCCAGTGTATCGGTAATATGATTTGATGAGAAAAATGGGCTATTGTTAAAATCACTGTTTGAAGACCGCGACTGAATGTGAAGTCTGCGGCAATAAATTAGTTCATTTATACTTGAATTGATAATCGAAGTGACAGTCGGCCTGCGGGTTGATTTCGGGATGACGACTCGAAAAACATGTCGCCCCATTGAATGGGGCTAAATTTTCGATGTTTACAGCCCGACAGCGCTTTTGTAACGATGATTCGTGAAAAAACACGCGGGCTATTTGTAGATCTCAGTGAGCTGAACGATATTATATGGATTGTATATGAAACAGCGGTAAGGTAACAAAGCCTATGTTCTTTTGGTAAAAATAGTGTGGAAGAAAATAATAATAATAATAATCACGCGGATATCAATAGGGTTTTCTGTGAAATAACATAAAACCCTAAAAATTTAGATTTTGTATTACTATACACATTAACCAATTAGCACTCAGGAATTGCACTCTGCAGTGTGAATTACTCCTCAGAAAATTCAAGGTAAAATCTTAAGTTCATCACGAACTGAATAGCTCATTTGCTGTTCATTTCCATGCATTACAAGTTAGTGTTATTTTGTAGTAAATAGAAAAGGCTTTCATATGATGGAAGATTTGATAAGGTGGGCCACCAAAATCATGTCTTTTTGGCCCCTCGAGATTCATCCAAACTTACTTGGATTTGAAGCGAACGCTCAGATGTGTCATGTTCAAACTCGAAATACTCGAGAAATTGAAATAAGATTATGTTGACTTCTGTTTGGTATTTCGAGGAAATAGGTGTGTAGTTTAACATAAGCTATGGGGTTTCGAATCCCACTATAACCGTTTACGTGCAGCACACGAAAAAAGTGCCGGGTGGCTTAAGAGGAGCAATAGGCAGGGCGGATACGGGCGGCTTGGGTTAAAGGAACAAAGCATCAACTAATGCAGTTAAATGTGGCAATGAATTTGGAATCTTACCCCGAGTTTACAAAATAACAAACACACAGACCATGAGGTAGAGTTTCTATCAATCTCTTAGCATAAACAGATTGTACATCTGATATGAAGCCATATGATGCACCAATTTTGGACATTTGTTGATTTCCGGCATGTACTACTTTAGCGTGACAATGACCAACTGGAAAATAAAACAAACATTTGTCTCAAGCATATATCATTGAAAGCAAATGCAAAGTAGCAACAAAGGTTCTATTTGACTAACACATGAAATCTTGTCAATTGAGCCTTACTATCTAGGTCTACGTATATGATCTTTCGAAAATACATAATCCTCTTTATGTATTTTTGGTCTTATACATGAAGGTTCTGTGAAATCTTAGTTAGGCCTCGAGGAAAATTTTTTAGTTTGCAGTGCAATTTATTATCTCAACTTCTAGTCAACTTCTACTTTTTATTGATTCCACAAATATAGCTGTTTTTTTTTTCATCAAGAGGTTCTTCCTGCACGGACAGCAGAGTTGCCACCCCGAAAGATACATAGTTTTGTATAGCCTGTACCAATCTCTTGTAAGTGAACTTTTGACTTCAAGTCCAACCACCTTCTTACCATGAGCCATGATACTGATGCAATCCAAATACTCAATTCCATTATCATCATACATATACTGTTTACTTGCCCGTACTAATTTCATAGGAGACACATCAAAATGTAATTTACAAGACCGCCTAAAAAAAAAAAGAAGATAGAAATACATTTTTTCTTCAATACAATATGGCCGCTCTGACTACTGCAGGTTGGCCACTATCTGCCCATTCACAAATCCCCCGAGCTTTCCCTGATTTTTCCAAAAGAGGTTTAAAATGTTACAATTCATTCATTTTACATTGAATCACGTACAGGGGTCAGTTGCCCAAAAGTTGGTTAGAGTTAACCAGTGGATAGCCCTAGTTGGCATAGTGACAATCAAAAGTTCATTATTACTATGATATTTATCCACCGGTTATCTAAAACCAACTTTTGAGCAACTGGCCCCAAATAAAGAAACAGCCTGTTTAACATTTCAAAATTAAGCAAGCATATTCCAGATAAACAATCACTGACAGATGAAAACAAGAACAATTTCATGAGAATTCATTGTTCATAATCAAAACTGAACTATTTGAAGCCGGCAGATAAATACAGTAGCCTGATAAACTGATAACAGATCAAAAACGTTACAGAGCTACAGATAACAGGTTCTGATAATTCACACCAGAAACTTAGTGTTTGATGTACCGGTAACCAAGACACTATGACATGGACGACTTCTGTTTCGATATCTTTTTAATTACGGTGATTTCAAACCACCAGAAATCCAGTTTCACCAAACCCATTGTGAAAAATGAACTTTCATTACCTTATACACACCGGTATTCGAACTCACATAGGGTTATTGCGTTGTTTGTCATTAGGCCTATGTTTATTCAAAGGATCATAGAATATAGTCAGTGCATGATGCGATACAAATGCAAAATTGGCAAAAATGACTTCATTTTAATTATTTAATTCACATTAATTTTGACGAATTTTACCTTAAGAATTTGAAACAAGAATAATATCTGCATTGGCATCAATGTCAGTCCAAGTTCAAGTTCGAATCCGTAATTTACCCTCCCATCATGCAACATGAAAAGCCGCCATATTTGTTATGTTGCTTCACTTCAACTATTTTTTTAGGCGACTAGTCGAAAGTTTTGAGTTACTACGATCGTCAAAAGCTACTTAGGATTATGAATTTATGCCCAAAGAATAGTTAACTTCCATCTGATTACTGAACAGTCAGTTTGAGGTAAGTTGATGGTGTTTTGTGGTGAAATAGACGCTCAAAGCCTTATTTAAATTAACCTTATATGTGCATTTTGGCACTTGATGTTGTTTGGGGAACAACGGCTGGGTACTTGACTAGGGATTGCAATGCACCAGTCAATGAAAGTCCCTGCCCTACGGGGGTCGGAAAATGAAAATTAGCGACATAGCGACTAGTCCTTGTATATGGACCCGATCCACAGAGTCAAATACCGCCGATGTCCTCACCGGCAATGTCTTATCCACCGCGCTTGCTGGCGCCATCTTCAACAACCCTGCTGTCGCGCCGAGTTGCGATATAATCATACAGCCGATAGGTCTACAATCTTCATTCGAAACAACCATGGCAGCTCTTGGATTAGTAGTTACCTACTCGTTGGTGGTAAGCTTTTGTAAAAGCCTACCACCAACAAATTTTTAATCTGAAGGGCTTGTGGTTTGAGAAAATATCCGATCATGAAACGCAGAGGATAATTTACCGTATACGGCCGAGTACTTATTTCCGCTATTTCACCGTACATCGTCGCTGATTGGCCGATTTACGCCGCGCATGCATACAGAGGTGCGGACTTAGAAAATTCAAGGAAAGTGTGGAGAATAGAGTTAGAGAAAATAGAGCGGATAGAGTGAGACTCGTCATACCACTAGACCACCGAGCTCGCTTAAAACCAACCGAATGTTTTAAATCATTCACTCCGGAATACCCAAATTCAAAATCGTGGGCAGCAGACGGAATTTTCGCCATTTTGGTTGACAGGGGATTCCCCCTCTGGTACTTCCCATGATCAATAGTGTCTATGACGCGTTGCGAAGGATGGAATTCCCTCACACCTTTCCGTATGCTGACAGCGGCTTAACGTAGTCATTGAGTTAACTATCTATAGTACCTCACCTTACCCTAATCCTATCCCTACGGGTAAAACGGAACCCTCTTCTTACCCTCTCGACACTAACCGAACCCTAACCCTAAGCCCGATATAATGATTTTATTGTTACTTTTATTAGTCAATACTATATATATAGTAATAATGTACGGTAAAATAGCGGAAGTAAACACTTTGCCGTATACGACGGTTCCACACTTCGATCATGAAACCAAACCACACAAAAGGAACTACACAAAAGCAAGCCGACGGGGTCAAGTGCGGAGAGACTCAACCTCGGCTCAGGACGGGTTCGACTGAACACTAACAGCCTGTACGTACTATCTTGCACACATACCCGAGATAATGCCTCCTCATCTCCAGGGTCTGTTTATAGGACGGTTTCTCCAACATCGTGCCGGTACTTTAACTGAGCGCTTAGCCCGCTACGTGAACATCAGTGGTTTCAATTATCTCCTAAATTCTGGCGAAAAATCACTAACGTTACAGACTGTCACTCGCTGTTGTTGCATAACAAAGCTCATTCCCGCCATCTATCGGGCAAATTTCGTTACAGAATTCGAAAAAAAAGGCTTTTCTCTACCATTCGGGCCTTAGTCCTTTCTGTATCAATTCCATCGCGTATTAAATGCAATTGCCTTTTATAAACTTGTATTCGTTACTCTTAGAATATCTTTTTCGGACAATGAAATTGTCAATAAAATTGGTTAATTTACATCTGACGTCATCGACTACCGAGTCTTGCATCTAGCCACAACAACGACAAGCTGATCGGGTCCGCGGTCGCTGTGAATTACTACGGTGAATTGCCACGTCATGTCAACCGTGTCGAATTTAAGAAGGTCACGCGTTGACGCTACCTGGTTTCGTAATCAACAATCTACCATGCAATAGTAGGAGTTGCTAAATAATCTTTCTAATATAATAGGCCTAGAGTAGATGAAAATCTCACATTAAAAGCGATCAGGTTAAATTTTTTAGGCGTCCAAAGGAAAGCCGGGGGGGGGGGGGGGGGCGGTGGCTGCGACGGTAACGGACGCACCCCCTTTTCGAGGTAGCTAACTTCTCAAGTTAATATGTAATTAATGTTCAAGATTTTTCATGCCAATTTGACTAGTCATTTACCTCTAAATGATTCATTTTTAGCCTGGAAAACGTCTCAAAAGCCTCCAATTTTCAAAAAGTTTTTTGTGGGAGACATTGTACATGGATAGGCCTACTGGATTCACAGGGGTTTGGCGATGGGCTTGGATTTTATTTCCGGGTTGTTGATAATCTCGCGAGAATGGCGCTAAATATGAACTGCGAATAAATTCAAAATATCATGGAAATACCTTGTGTTTATATTGTTTATTTATCCGCTATAAAGTTCCGATTAACAATTGGTCGTTAAGGGTCATCACCAGACGGTCGTCACGCTTTACTTTATAAAATCACAAGGGATGAAACGCAATTCAATTCGTGCCAGCCAGAAAGTTGGAACAGTCATGTGACTTAACGCTTCTTATTTGACTGAATGCAAACCTGAAGCATCTGAGATGGAAACTATGATACGAAAAATATTTGAGAATAACTTACATTCAAATGCATTTTTTGTCTATGAATTATACATTTGATCATAATTTATTCTTTATAAGTTATTAATTTCATATGAATCATAATCTGACAAATGATATCGGTCTGTGAATATGTTAACTTTTCATGTTAAATTTTTAAATGTGATGACATCATCAGAATGTCACGTGACTGTCCCAACTTTCTGGCTAATGTCTATTTATTAATGGATGAGACGTATTTTTCTGGGATATTTTGCTTACTTTTTGGGATACATACCTCATTTATGTCTTAACAGAATGCCAAAAGTCGCGGACAACAAATGAATATCCGATATATTTCCAGTTCTGTACCAATTAGATGGATTGGCAAAAAGACTCCTTAAGTCCAGTTGAATGAGAGAGAAAATCCTCCATTTTGTGAAATTTCTTGAATTTTTACATTGTCACCATGAGAAGTTGCTTACATTGTCATCTTGTTAAAGTGTAAGGACCAGAAAGGACAGTTGACCTTAAACATTGATTTTTAATCCATTTTTAACTGGAACTTAGTAAATTACCGTATCAGAGGTTTCCGAGAGATTGTTTGAAACTTCCTAACTGTGTGCCTAAAATGAATGATAGATAATTGAATGAGAATCGGTGCGCATAGTAGGTACAAAATCAGTTTTCTCTAAGCGGAGCTAAGGGAATTTCATGCAAATTTACTAGCCTAGTACATATGGAACAAAAACAAGCTTTGGGGAATCTATTTACTCTCCTGCTGCACTGTAGTTATTTCCAAAAAAGTGAATTATTAGCGCAATGCTTACTTCCTTATTATTTGCTATTTGATTCACCTGAATAAGAAAAACCCTAGTTAAATGTTGTGAATACAAGGTCTTATAGATCCAAATTGGCAAGAAGAGACCTTGCAATAAAAAATGAATAATTCCAAATAAATTAATGATATGTAAGAGCCCTGACAAACACTGTTTCTTATCATAGAACTGTATTATGGGTACTGGGTGTGTGTGCAGGTGTCTCATTGGTCCAAATTGGTAGGAAGAGACAATAAAAGATGAATTTTTTCAAATGAATGAACTTTATGAATATGCTAAAAAAGCCCTGAAAAACATGGTTCATTATCAGGTCGAGGACGACCGCTGATTGAAGTACGTACCTTGATAAACGTACGACCGTCGATCGGTGTATGGCGTACTTCGTTCTAAGGACGGTAGCTTGATCTTTTATATTTGTCCAGCACTCATTTAAAACGACGACTTTGATTGGTTTATCGGATGAAATCCATCCAATGAGACGTCTTCTTTCTAAGACCAGCCATATTGAGTTGCACAATCGCAAGATACTGTTACTGGAAGCCAATTTTGACAAGTCGTACATCGTAAGGTACGTATTTCCTCTAATTAAATCCTGATGTCAGACGTTGGCAATCATGTTTATTGTTAGTAAATGTCAATTAATCAGTTGCTCACATAGACGAAGCTTTGAATTGTAATTTCTATGTCAGGAAATGATTTTATTGAGGGTTCTTTTGTGCAGTTCCCACACGCCTGAATCGCGTACGTCGATCGACGTACACCATACGTTGAAGCAAGTACGCCAAATTCAGTAAATAGGATTTAATTTATTACTTACAGCTCTATCTGACAACTTCCACCAACATGAATAGAAATGAAAACAAGAAAAAAGGGCCATCGAGGTAGGTTATTCTGATTTATTCCATAAATGTATTGGGTTCTATAGACACTTTTAATCATTACCAGTGGTATTAATTACCTAGTGATTAGGAAGTGTGAAGGAAACAGAAAATAAAAAAATAATTTCCTTTTATGCAAATATGGTTGATCAGACAGGGGACATACATACATACATACATACATACATATATTATATACATTATATCGATGCTCTTGAAAGAGTCCAGCGACGCGCCACAAAGATGGTCCAAAAATATCGAGATCTAGAATACAAGGATAGACTAAAGAAGCTGAATTTACCTACCCTGTATTACCGGAGGACCAGGGGAGACATGATTATGGTTTTCAACATCATGCACGAAAACTATAATATTGATGGAAACACCATACTTGAGGCAGTCAGTTGACACGTCAGTTGAGAGGTCACAGTCAGAAACTTTTAAAACAAAGGTGTAAGAAGGAGCTTTACAGCAACTTTTTCTCAAACCGAGTTGTAAATAAATGGAACAGCCTGACCGAAAACATAGTCACTGCTCCATCAATAAACTGCTTTAAAAGTAGACTCGATAAATTCTGGGAAGACCAGAAATATCTTACCTCGTAAAATAAATTTTTGTCAATTCAAATGATATGTCACAAATTATAATAATCAATTGTTTATTATTAAAATTTACCTGTATTTTAATTTTTGTTAATCTTAATCTAATCTTTAAAACTAACTTAACAACTAACTGAACTAACATCACATTGATTGTTCTTTGGTAAATCTGCGGAATGGAGCTCCTGGTGTTACAATGTCGGCGGGAATCATCCTGGTACCTCCATAGAGGTTGCCGATACGTTCACCTTGGGCCACACGCACTTCCTTTACCTTTTTCAGAATAACACTAACAACACTCGTATTTATGGACCGAATAAAACCTTCTCCTTGTAGCAAATTCTACAAAATGGCTAGAAATCAAGCGTGTATGGCTTATCAAATGAACTACGCCAAAATCATGACTGATCAGATTTTTTTTATAAAATTCAACCAATCAACTCTATAAATAATTTAATCTTTTAGTAATGAATAAATATACCAATTATTTTTAATGAAAGATTACTAAGTGAGAGAGCTTTTTATGGAAACCCTGTCACCTAACCAATACTAATCAACAAACGAGCCGTCTTCCGTCCGTGAATTTGATGATGATGATGACATTCACGCGCGCGCGCGCACGCACGCACGCACACACACACACACACACACACAATATAGTAGGTTATTTAATGATTTTGAACAATGTAGGGGGAAAATGAATTTTAGAAAAACTTAGGCCAAAAATCTTATTTTGTGCAATTATCTATTTCAGTTATCCTAAATGGCATCACACCAGTGGTCCAACAAGTATGGAATATATTAACAATACGACAGAAAGAAGAAAGTCTAGAAATGAAAGGAAACGAACTATCTGTGTTAAGTCACACCAATTAGTGCAAAAATGTGGCGGAAAAGTATTTTTCATGTATATTGATGAAAATAACAAAACTTGGATATATTGCTCAGAGGAATTGTGGGAAAAATACAGTACAACTGGACTTTAATCACAGGAAAATGCCCATACTTCGAGAATGGACGACCAGGGTAAATCTCTTGTAACTTACCCAACCCCAAGAAAAACTGGCCCTGGGGATTATAACTTTGTTGTGACAGTTCAGTTGCCTGAATTTGATGTTGCTGGCGTAAACCCAGGAACAGTCGGTGCTACAACAGTAGTCGAGCTGCCTACAACAGCTGCTGTTGACATGAACACAGTAACAGTTAGTGATACAACAGCCATCGAGCTACTAACAACATCTACTGTTGACGTGAACTCAGGAATAGCCAGTGATACAACAGCCATCGAGCTGCCTACAACAAGCTCTACTGTTGACATGAACCCAGTAATAGTTAGTGATACAGCAATCATAGAGCTGCTTACAACATCTACTGTTGATGTGCACCCAGGAATATCAGGTGATACAACAGCCATCGAGCTGCCTACAACAAGCTCTACTGTTGTTATGAACCCAGTAATAGTTAGTGATACAACAGCCATCGAGCTGCCTACAACAAGCTCTGCTGTTGACGTGAACCCAGGAATGGCTGGCGAGCCGTCTGGACAGCTATCTGACCCAATTCCGTCATCTTCTGGAATTCAAATCATTAAATTACCAGTTGCGAAGAAAATAAAACAGGAATCCAGAATGCTTTTGAAACGAAAACTATTTCAGGAGACAATGTGTCAGAAGTGTGGAGTTGTTTACGATCAAAAATATGATAATCGTAAATATGGCAGGTGGATTGGTTGTGAAGAGGAAGAAAAATGTGGTACTTGGGTACACAGGAAGTGTATTGGCTGGTCCGAGAAGGATGTTGATTCAAAAAAATTCTGGTGCGATGCCTGTCTGTTAACCAAAAATTGATTCAATCTAAAACTTTGTGATATTACGATTGGTCTCGACTGATTTGGGATTTTTGTATTAATCCGGAGCAAAAACTACTTATTGCTCTGTTATTTTTTTACTATGTAATTTTATAATTTTATACACCTGTTGATAGTTTAAGATTAACTCAACAATGAAGAGCATTTTATAATCGGTTCACTTGACGTGTAGTTTTGCTACCAAACAGTATTAGTTTTTGTTATGTAATTTACAATTACAATTTACAATTTGTTATGTAATATATACGAGAAGTATTTGTTAATTTTCTAATAGACTATGCAAATAAAAACATTTTCTAAGCATTTTATAATCTATCATACACGTTAGGGATATAATAAAGGAATCATTATAATAACAGTCTAGTCTCTTTGTTCGGTATTTTCCAGGCTCAATTTGAAGAAATAACTACATTTTTCTTAAACTTGGATTTCTGGTTTTTATTTTAGCATATAAATACAAATAAAAATTGTCATCAGGCTGATACACACATATCCTTGTTGATTGACACTTCGTAAATATGATACGCTAAAATATGAGTTGTCATGGTAACAGATTTAATGGAAGTATTGTTGCTATATGCAATATGACAATGATAAATCAAAATTATTTCAAACCTCATCATCGTCATCATCAACTTCATCAGAAACTACTTGACTATCGAGGTATTCCTGTATCTCATAGAAAAATTGTTTCACAAAATTTTTAGTTGGTCTTTTTTTTGTAATTTCTGCCCATATACATAGTTTGGCCTCCTGTACATCACTATCAGATATCATGTCCAATGACTGCTGCACTCATTCCATTATCTTAGGAATGGTTAAGTTTTCAACTGATAATGCCTTTTCCTTTTCTTCATGAGTTACACAAACAGGCATTTCCCTAAATGAAGGTGGACCTGCGTTACCCGTTTTTGCCGATTTCTCGAATGCCAAATATGTATCAGTAAATAGTGCACGTTTTTCTCTTGCCAATTTGCAAAAGCTGACTAAATCAGTTGTAAGTGGCTTCCCATCAAGTGAGACATGCGGACGATAGATTGCTGGCCTTATGAGGTACTCTGCCTCTCTAATTATGGTCCTGAATGCTAGTATTTCATCATTTATGGGTTGAATACTTTTCTTTCTATTCGTTTTGGGATCTTCAATTCCAATTTGCTGAAAAACTGTTGTTCTGAACTGAGACAAGCTACCATAATTGCAACATGCAATTTTCCAATCCTTGCTTGTTGGAATGTTAGGCAGCCAATGCTGCACCTGCCTGTTGACTTCTTCCAGGCGGAAGTCTGCTCCTTCCCCTGTAAACTTATTCCCTGTCATGTTCATTGAATCTGCTAATAGGACCTCATCACTAATTTCTTGTGGCATTCTTGCTAACAGTAAACTGTCTGACATTTCAAGTTCCCTGTAGAGCGGGTGGTTTCGTGCACACCACAGCTTAGCAAATTTGGCTCTACCAGCTTCAATGTATTTTGAAATACTTCCGCGTATACCTACTCTGAAAATAAATATCGCATCAACTAGTTCAAAAAGAACGTCTGCCATGAAAGAGTAATTAGGGTCTTTTGAATGCATAATGAACTTCATGAAAGCAGCAACAGATAGATCTGCAACTTCCTTTTTACGCTGTTCTCTTACAAACGGAACAATTAATTCACGTGCAATAGCATAGCGCGCAATCCTGAGTAGAGTCCAACCTTTATGATGATCAGACACTTTTTTTGCACCAGTCAAAGCTGCTTCAGAGCGAAAATTTAGGCATATTGCCAAATCTTTCCAAAATACATCCCATGTAAATTCAACAAGACCTTTTAACATATTCATTTAAATATGTCCCGTACCTGGTCTCAGCAAAACCCAGCTGAATTCTGGTTTAAATAAGACTTGTTCACCTGGATGCTGATCTGTGTGATGCTTTGCACAGTTTTCAAGTCCATTAATAGAATCATTACAAATTGAACACACGTGCATCGATTTGATAAGTCTGCAAGCAAGGGTGTAAGGAACCCCATCACAGGCTATAATAACCCACTCACGCTCTCCCCATACTGTTTTATTCCACACCTTTGTCCAATATTACGCAGAACGACTGCTACAGCTTCATACGAACAGGGGTTCATATAAACTGGTTCCAACACTTGAACAGATGGGGCATCTATGGAATCAGCTACAAGTTTTTCGAAATCAATATATTCTTGGCTAACCTGTGCAGGCTCTTTATTCGAAATAAGTCTTTCAGCATGCCTTTCTGCCGGGCTTGGCTCAATATGAACGCGATATTCTTTACCATGGGGTGTTGATGCTAGTGAACTTTCGTTAATCATTCCATTTTCGTCAAGACCCATGGCCTTCATTTTTCCTTTAGTAACATTTGTCTTGCACCGAGTACAAATATGCTTTGATTTTGGTATTTCATCAAATTTACACTGATAACATTTTTTGAATAACCTTGATTTTTTCCTAAGTTCAACTTTTTCATCAATGTTGTCCACCTCACCTTCCATATGCTCATTGTTGACAATCATAATTTGTCAATGCAAGAATAAACTGAGGTGCTCATAATGTGCTTCTTTAATATCATCTTGCTGGTCGTAGAATTTAATTCTATTGTACTTTGATTGATGTAGTACAACATCTGACCACTTATCAGGCTTGAATTCGGTTTGATATTGTAACCTGCCTTCATGTAAACTAAAGCTCACAACAACAGTAACTATATTGCATGTGACATCGTTTTTCAGCTTAACTTTCCACCTCCTTTGGAGTACCTGATTATTGTCAAATGCTATGATTGTGTCATCATTTGACATTCCAGGAGGTGTTGCAGCCAGGCTGGCCAACCAAGACTTAACTGCTTGGTACGAGGCATGGGCGCCTCCAGAGGAAAGAATGTTCAGTGCTAGTTTGCTCCCAGTAAGGGTGTATATAAGTACTGATTCCCTTAAATGAGCAGGTAATGTGAAATTGACACCACTTAAGTTTAATATACACTCCACAGTTTTATAAATCCGATACAAATGCGCACGCAAAGATTTTTCGTCCATTTTCTCAACATTTCTGGATGCGATACCTTTAACGAATGATTGTATAACGTCACATGCACTTCCAGTGTGTCCATCCTTTGTATCCAATGATATATAAGCTTCTAAGTCTCCTAGTCTTCTTTGGCTTAATGCATATGACTTGGCGTCATTGTGTAGGGATTTGGCCAGGTCATAGGCTAGTTCACTTACGGTGGAAGCACAATAGTCGCCAGTAGTACTAGTGCCAGCAGTACTAGTGCCAGCAGTCGGTATACTTTCTGCATGTTCAGTAGTGCTTATAGTGTCATTTTGCTTTTGGCGCTTCGGGGATGACTCGCCCAAATCTTAGTCACCAAAATCTTCATTTGTTTCACCGTGAGGAATCCCCTCATATTCTTCCACTACCAAATTTGGATAATGTTTTTTAACATTTTTTATACAACTCTCGCAAAATCTGGGCAACGATTTGGAGAAGTGCCTTTTTTCTTCTTTGTTCACAAGCTCAAGAAGTTTTTTCTTCACATTTGATTGTACTTTCGATATCAATTTTTCATTGCCTGGACACGACCATTCGACATGCATCAAGTCTGAAGCGCACTTCTTTGTAAACGGCATTTCAAACGCTGGATCAACAACTGTAAACAATGAAAATAGATATAATTGTAATTGGTATAGAGAAAAGTAAATATTTCATAAAGGACTGAGCCAAGACGTCCTTCGTTTTAAGTACGCTAAGCGTCTTTGCTTTGTAGTACGGTGTACGTCAATCCAAGTACGCATGCAAGGTATGTTGAAAAAACCGGCTATAAAATCATTTCCTGACATAAAAAAGACAATTCAGCTTGGTAAAAGTGTGACAAACTTATAACTCAACAGCTAAAACTAACAAATTAAATTGCCAAATATTTGGTTCATGGTGCAATTTCATGATATACGAACCTTCTACTGACGAAACTCCAAAAAATGTATCGATATTTACTTGAATTTACTTCCTCATTTCATCCCGAGAGCTGGAAATAGGTGTATTTGTAATAAGACTTCTCATTGGTTAGTCTCCACCTGATCAACCAATGAAATTCATCGTATTAATTGTGTTGTGGACAATTAAAAGTTAGTAGTTTAGTATGAAGCAATCGTCCTTGGAACGAAGTACGCCGTACACCGATCGACGGTCGTGCATTAATCGAAGTACGTACTTCAATCAGCGGTCGTCCTCGACCTGCTTATCATAGAACTGTGTTATGCCATGGGTACTGCCAGGCTGGTGGGCATGTTGTTTGATTTTTGTTTGTCAACAATTTTTGTACAGATATGATAAAACGACGTATCAGTTGTCTTGAGACATGCGAAATTTGTGATGCGAACAAGGCTTCTCTTTCTTATTATCTTATCATCTGTTTCCAGTATGCCTATACGATATTTTTACTTGTGTATAGTCGCTTCCTTTCTCTCTAACTTTTGGTCAAAGACTATTACGCTTTTTTGCTGTTCCACTTTTGTAACTGGAACAACTCAATCCTTGGTGTTATAATGTTGTGACGCTGTTGAAGAGACAGTCGTTAACGTACATTTACCACAATCATTTGACGGAATGTTTGATGCATTGGTAGTTTGTTTTCTATTGCAAGTTTTTTTTGGGGATTTGCCAAAAAACAGTTCAATGCACAACAAGTAAAAACTTCTCAAACACGCTATTTTAATTCAGTTTTCTCAATTTCTTAGTCTTATTGGCAACTCTAATTCGAGTAATTGCAGTTATATGATCGAACAGTCTGTTGGCGAAATGGGCTCTGGCCTCGGCGATACGATTGTTGTTGGAACGTATGTGGTTGGTGCTGACCTTCTCTTGCCTGAACTAATCATAGGTGTTCTAAAGCACTTTCTTCATACCCTTTCTTGTTGCAGAAATTGCATACAATAGACCTATTGCGATCATTCCCTTCATTTGACCGCTTTCGTCTATTATCCCTAAAGGATAGATCCCGTGACCGATAATTCCCTTCAACCCCTGTGTTATCCCTAGATGTGGACATCTGAGTAGAATCAACCATTTTACACAATTTTTCAATTAACTCTGTATTATTTAGAGTGGAATGGACTTTTGGTTAGACGCCGTAACATCTAGAAAACATTGTTCTCTTTTTGCCATGTCCTTGGCAGCTGCATCTGCAGGGGTGGCCGTGACGACTGCCTTCTGACAGCCCAGAGTGGAATGGACTTTTGGTTAGAGACCGTAATATCTAGAAAATATTGTTCTCTTTCTGCCATGTCCTTGGCAGCTGCATCTGCAGGAGTGGCCATGACGACTGCCTTCTGACAGTCCAGTGGCAGGGTCTGTAGCAATTTGTGCACTAGTTGCATATCACCATACCCAATCTTGATGCAGCCATTTTCAGTTTGCCCGGGTATTTTTCCATGTACATTCTCCTGAGGTGTAGGAAATACTTTCGAAAGCCCAACAATAACAATGTCGCTTGAGCTAGGACAGTCAATCGCCAAGTTAAAGAGGATCTTTTATCAGCTAAGTCATTACACACTCAGCCCTCTGCACTAAGGCTTGTTCATAAGAGAGAGATAAGGAGAAAGTCTATTGGACTTCAAGTAGGATTTTGTCTTTATTAGCCTCACGCAATGGCATGAAAATCTATGCAATAACGAAGTGTGTGTGCGAACTCTTACAAAAAATTCACACATGTGATATACAGGGTATCACATATGTGATGTCTGAGCGAGCTTCTAGATCCTTATGCTCAATCCTGAGACAAATAACACAACATCCGATCTCAGCCATCGACAATACTAGACTGCTTCATTCAGTTTCAGTACACGGCTTTGACTTCGGCCATCATTTCTCGCTTTACCGTGCCACGCAACTTTGAAATGAGTTTAACAACCACAATTTTGGCCATAAGCTGGACACATTTCTTTAGTGTGACTGCCTAAGCAATATTTGAAATTACCCAATCCAATTTCAAATTACGCTGATGAGGATGCGGTTTTGGTTTCCTTTCAATCGCATCTACCGTTTGTAGAATATGGATCTTGATTTCCGAACTGTGCATCTAAAAGAAATGTAAGATAATGAATGAAGATCGGTACGAATAGTGGGTAGAAAATCAGTTTTCTCTAACACAAGAACAGAGTCTTGGGAACTAAATAATTTACCGTATGAGAGGTGTCGCGTGTTCGACTTGCCGACATCTCCGGATATTTACCGTAAACTTCCGAACTGTGCGTATACAATAAATGATAGATATTGAATAGAAATCGGTACGACTAGTAATTACAAAAATATATAATATAGCAGGGTCTTGGCAACTAAGTAACACTACAAGAAATGTGCCGAAAATCATTACTTGTGATCAAAATAATCCGTATCAGAGATTTCGCTCGTCGATGTCACTAGATTTTCACTAGTGCTGAACCTTGAGATAAAACTTGTCTCTGGGTTTTTTGCAGGTTCGTTTGGTATAATACCAAGATACATTTGTAGAGACTACTAAAACCCAAAGTTCTGCAATGCTAAGTTTCTGATTATCTAGAATGTAGTTAGTAATAACTTTGCTTGGGGCGGATCCAGGGTCAGAGGAAAGGGTATATCCATTTAGGAAGTTTTTGGCTTTTTTCCGAGCTTTACCATTATTAAATGTAAATAGCGGTACATATTATTACGGGTATTAGCACAATTTTCTTATATCCTTCTAACAATTAAAGTAAAAGAATAACAATAACCATACCTTTGGGGTTTGAAGGCAATTTAAATGCAGAATGGGGGGGGAGAGCAGGGGCGGATCCAGGTTTCTAGGAAAGAGGGGGCGCCCATCTCGACAATCTCCTTACCTGCCGAAGCGCGAAATTTTCGAAGTTTCTGCTTCACACACTCTTTCTGAGACAATCTAAAGACCCAAAATTCAAATAATGTGTCTGAAAAACTGACCGTTTTCTCTTTTAAATCTTTAACATAATAAAATAAGGTAATAAACTACGAAGTACGAAAGTTCTGCGTGTGTTTATTTACAATAAAAAGGCCGCTTGTCCTACAATCAAAGATATTTTCTTATCTGCTCCAACATGAGCGGATCCAACATGAGCATTTGTGTTTTTCCTTGCATAACTGTCAATAATCACCTTGTAGTCAAGTTTTATGTAACGGTGCACAAACAACAATACGAGAGCATTCAGGCGTTCTTCATTCATCGTCGACCTATGGTCATTTTTGGCGAACTTGAGAGACGAGTTAGCCCTCTCAACTTCCACGCTCGTGGACGCAGTGACAAGGAGCAGATGCATTACAGCAGAAACATTCTCGAATGGCAGTGTCTTCGGGTGTCTGATCGTTTCACTGATCGTTGATGACTTAGCCGGCTCACTAACCCAGAATTGCTTCCATAAGCAAACCTCTTGCTTGAAGCTACTGGGTGAAGGCATGTCGTCTTTGTAAAACGAATATATCTCGTTGAGTATCTTGTCGGTTTGACTTTCTCCAAGTAACTTGGAATGAGATGCATCGCCTGCGTGGCTGTTTTCCACAGCTGCCCAAAGTGTTCAGTCATTTGTCTGATCACTGTGTCGATAAAAGGCAAGAAGGCGCGTCTGTAGTAAACTTCTGGTGTTTCACCATCAACATTATTCCTAAATGTCTGCCTAGAACAATGACGGGGTATTGCGAGTGTGACGCCCAGTTTCCCTGCCTTTGTGAACACTACTCTGAACTCTGGTTCAGCATTTGATCGAATCTTCTTTATTTTCGTAAGTGCTAGGTCAATGTGTTCTTTCGCCCGGACGATGTCGATCTTTCGTTCTTGGAGCAATTTCGACAAGATTTTCGTGTAGCCGAAGATGTGATGACATATTTGAAAAGCTGCAATGAATCCAGAAGTTTGTATCTGAGCATGCAATCCATATGCTTCTGTCCCAGTTTTTGGGTTCCAACTCCAGTTTTCGTTTAGTTTCATCCTTTCCAAGCAGTTCACCAGTGGTTCACACAATACCGCAAAGTCGTCTAGTGCAGTATGCCTTTCGACCCAATGTGTTTCACACGGTAGTTTTATTTTTGATTTCTGAATTTTTTCTATTCTGGTTGGATCTTCATTCATCTCATCAACGCATTTCTCCAGTTCACGTGAGCGCTTCGGTGAATATCTAAAAAATGCACCGACAGACTGCAACAGACATACCATGTTATGCAATTCAGGAACGGCGCAGGCTTTAGAGAGCACAAGGTTTAAATCATGCGACGCACAATGATAGTATATTGCGAACGTGAACAAACATTATTGAATTTACAATGTATAACTATTAAAAGGTGCTCTAGCAGTGGTGCTTTTCATAAAATCCTCCAATGACATGAAGTGGAAAATCATGAAATAACATACTTGAGAACGTCTGTCCATATTTGACCAAAAAAAAAGGTGTTAATAATTGTCTACCAAAATTAAAATGTATAACACACCAAGCCGTCAGTACAAGACCTTAAACAGTACAGACATTGTTTTAAAGTGAGTCCCAGATAGATGATGCAGATTATATTTAAGAAGAAGTTTCACGGATTTCAGAATCTTATACTGCTATAAAATTTGAAGAAAAATTGTATTAAATGGCAGTGCCAAATTCTATTTTGATATACATTCCCATTTCCGAGATATCAAGGATTCATTGTCTTTAAGATGTTTTTCTTGGCAAATTTATAAAACGTTAAGTAATTTCAAGGTCAAATCTGACACAAAGACAATTTTTCTTCATATTTAGCAATAAAACTATTAAAATCTAATTACTTTCTATAGCATCCATTTGGGATTGAATCTGAAGAACAAATATAATGTACTGGTATTACAAACGTTGATGGAATGATGAATACACTGAAACCATTCAGTGATTACCAGCAGTCTACAACCTTCTAGTTTTCAGTTTCATTCCTGAAGGAAAAAAAACAACATGTAAGATGCAATACAAATTCCCTTGATGGCTGTTCGCATCAGAATGAAATTGTCCAAAAGCGATTATAACACAATTCAAAGTTTACACTTTTTAGGTACAAATCATCCTCACTTGCCAGGGTTTGATTGCCGCCCACTGAAGCTCACGCCAATACAAAGCCACAATTCCTTGGGCTTGGCGCCTACCAGTCTATGTATCTAGCCAATCAGATGCAAGGAATTATGGGCATTGTTATAGACAAATGAAGGCTTTGCGCACAGTGTTGGTGTGAGCTTCGTGTGGCGATCAAACCCTGACAAGCGAGGATGGGTACAAATAGATATTTCTCTTTTCATGCCCAAATGCAAATTCAAGTATGCCAGTACCCAAATTTCAGGTTATTCTACATAAGCATTTTCAGGGGCTCGATAAGATCTACACGTTGCTGCAGCTTTTTGTGCACCAAAAACTCGGGACTTATGGACCTGTGCCAAATGGGTGTAATGATAATAGATACGATCAGTTGATAAGCTTAACTTCGCTGAAAGATCTTTTGCAGTGAGTTCATCAAGTTCAGGAACGAGACCAGCACGTGCCATTTCTGAACCTTTATTTACTTCAGCCCTCTTCTTTCCAAATACAGAGCCAATAACCAATGTTGGCGGGCAATTTCCAGGGTCAACATTAGTTTCAGACATATTAAAGCATTTCGAGTAATTTCTCATATGGACGAAAATGTCCCAAGACACATTTCACAATCTTTGCATGGTTTTTGTAGCTCATCTACACATGGCCAAGGAATAAAAGTTATGGGCGGGCCATTTTCATACCATACCATACTATGATCCACCATATCTTCAGCACAAACAGGATAGGAGCACCCCTCCTTAAAACAACACACCAGTCCATACAGGTAACTGTCATTTTCTCATTGAACATGAATGAACTGATTTTGCCCAAGATAATCAAGTCCTTTTCATACTCTGGTAGAGCGCTCATAGACATCCTGAGGTCTCTAATATCCTTCTTTTCAAAGGCAGTGTGGCACGGCTCTCCATCATTTAATCGACAGGTGTTTTTCGACGATTAACTGACGCAAAAAAACTTATACGGATCATTTCATCATCTGCAGACGATGTTGCTGTCGTGACATGCTTTAAAACATCCCCAATTTCATCGCGCATGAAAGAAAGCCTATCATCATCAGAATTCTCATCATCACTTAATAACTGCCGATTACATGTAGGCCTAACCAGCGGCAGTGAATTTGCAGCGGCCGCAGCTAAGTTAACATCGCTAAGATTTTGTTAATGTTTTAACCTAGGCCTATCTGATGACGAAAGCGGAGGTAAACTCTTTGGAGGTAATTTCACTTCTTACACATTTAACTATGTTGACCTTGCCATAGGGGGAACTATCTGCTAAGAAGATTCGAAATGCCTGTGTAGTATCACTTTTATTTCTAATGAAGTAAATAGCAATAGTACCTGAATAATCATCTACACAGCATAAAGCATATTTATAGCCACCCATTCCTTCAGGTGTAATCAGGCCGGCAAGATCACAATGAATGACATCAAATGGCACGTTAGCCTGTTCATCTGGATCTCTAATTCTATATTGGGACATCTTACCTAATGTGCATTTTTCACATTTAAAGTCCAGTTTCGACCCTTGTATCTTCATACCATTAACTACTTTCTTAAGTTTTTTGATGTCAGAAGTATTAAAGTGGCCCATAATACGGTGCCATTCCTGTAGGCTATGATTTCTCTGTTTACCCGAAATGACATAATACGTTAGTACAATCGTCCTTCTCTAACTATATAAAACGTAGTACCATCGGTGGTAATGAGAGTTCCAGAATTGTTCTTAAAACTAATAGTTGCTCCCTCCTCTGTCGCCGCTTGTACAGAAAAAATGTTCTGTTTGAATTTTGGAACGCATAACCATTTTTGAGAGTAATAACGTAAACTACTCCCTTATCGTCCGTCAACAATATTTTCGCATCGCCACATTTCACGGCTAGTCCATTTTCTCGTGTACCATCCGCCAGTTCGATATAGTGTTCTTGCGGATTAAATGTAGTATCCAAATTATTAAACTTCGATAACAGTCGACGAGCATTCGATCGATAACAGTACCCACACTATATCCATTATCGACGCTTGCTTGAAAGACAAAAGCACCGCCAACATTTTCCTCGGATTCCGTTTCCACTGATTTAGCCGCTGCACCGTTATTTTTGTGACAGTATTTAGTATCGTGTGGGGTACTGCGACATGTAGTACACAACCGATTATTTTGACCGGTTTTTGGTTGACGACAATTTGCAGCCAGGTGGCCACGTTTTCCGCAGTTATAACATGTCATCTGCCGATCTCCCTGCTGGTTCTTGTTATTTTGTGGTCGTACATCAACGGTTAAAATATTGTCATTCCTTACAGCAGTTTTATTGGTTTCCTCATAATTACGTAACGCTACTTTGAATTCTGCAAATGTCGTTAACTCTTTTTGTGTAATAACGGTACAAAAAGATTTATACTCGTCTACTCGTAGACCTTCAATAGTCATAGAAATTAACAGAGCGTCACTTACGGTTTCACCTGCCGATTTTAACAAGGCAGCAGCAGTCTCCGCTGTCAGGATATAATCCGTTACTGTCTCTTCCGAATCGAGTTTCTTGCTGAGCGTTGTAAGTACTGTATAGAGCGAAATTATCTTCAGTTTCCTGGTACTCAAATCATGCGGTCGTAAAATCTTTAACACGCTATATCCATCATCTTTCGCATCCGGCATTATTAACGAAAGGCTTCGGTCATCCACACACTGGACTAATACGCATCTTTATTCTTCTCGGGTTCTGCGGTCACCACGGTATTCATTGTCACGACATCATGCAACTTTAAGATACGCATAAACCTGAAGAATTTTTCCTCCCAAAGTTCATACTTCTGTTCATTTCCATCGAAGATCGGTTGCTGCTTCGATTTTCATCAAGATTTCATTCTTGAATTGATCATAATCATGCAGCCGATTGTTTTCAGATAAATGAATACAAGCTCTTTCAATTTGCTTGTTTGGTTCATTCAGTACAACAAAGGGTGCTAATTTCTTCTCATGCATTCGGCGGTATTCCTCTAAAATAGTTTCTCCTGCTTCAATATAGGGCACAAGTTCCTTACTGCAGTTATTCAGTTCTTGACGGATATGGGCAACAGGCGTGAAAATAGGGAACCCCATGGAATCAAGAATACTTTTCATCCGTAAAAATCGTTTTGATGGAAGACGAAGATGTAGTTTTAACAATTTATCCATTTTAACTTTGCACTTTGCTGACTTAGACCGAGAACTGAAATACAATTTCCTTTTTCCTGATTTTCCCTTGGAGCCTATGGTTGGTGTACTAGCCATCTACACAATGAAAACATGACAACGATTAGAAAGCAGTTGCATAAGTGATTCTTGATACATTATCGCACTAAATAATTGCCGAAGCTACTTACTTTTGTTGTTAATAGATATCTGAAGATCTTAATTAAGGCGACCACTTCATGACAAAAACGGGTACTGAAAAAATATACAAAACTGGTTTTAGGTGCATTGCAGGCAAATTTTTAGGGGGAGGAGCAATGTATATCTTACCCCAAGCACCACAGGTGCAAAATACCCGGCGGTATCCACGAGCAGCGACCAATCAGCTACAACACGACCTCAAATATGAAGTTATTGTCTCATTATACTGGCCGGTCTTATACTTATCAGGCATGGATCAACATATTTAGGGGGAGGAGCAATGTGTAACTTCACGCGAGCACCACAGTTGCAAAATAAACGGCGGGATCCAAGAGCAGAGACCAATCAGCTACAACACGACCCTTAAATATGAAGATATTGTCTCATTATACTGGCCGGTCTAATACTTTCAACATGGATCAACATATTTAGGGGTGGGTAAGAGCAATGTGTAACTTAACGCGAGCACCACTGGTGCAAAATAAATGGCCGGATCCGCCGCTAACATCAAAGCCTATGAATTTACTCTAAGTAGAAAGAAAAGAATGTCCTGTTGTAAGGGTACAATATGAGAAATTATCGACTGAATGCGAAAAGGATCCAAGAGATCAGCGACTGAACAGGTGAAGCGACCCTAAAAAACAAATAAAAGTCTTGTTAGAGGTGTTTTTATTCCTATAATATCAGGCATGTAAGCTTATCCACATATTTAGGGTGGGGGCAATGTGTAAACTTACCGCGAGCACCACAGTGCAACATAAACGGCGGGATCCTCAGGAAAAGCAACCGAACAGACGAAGTGACCCTAAAAAAAGATCTTACTAGAGGTGTTTTTGTTTATAATAAAGGGGGAGGAGCACTGTGAAACTTACAGCAAGCACCACAGGTGCGAAAAAAATGGCTGGATCCACGGACAGAGACCAATCGACTTTGACACGACCCTAAAATATGAAGATATTGTCTGATTATACTGGCCGGTCTAATACTTACAAGCTTTGATCCACATTTCTAAGGGGGAGCAATGAGTAATTTACCACGAGCACCACAAGTGCATATTAAACGGCGGGATCCACAAGCACTCTAGTGACCAATCAGCCACAACACGACCCTAAAATATGAAGATATTGTCATATTATACTGGCCGGTCTAATACTTTCAGGCATGGACGGAGCCATTAGATTTGGGTATTTGGGGGGGAGTGGCAATGTGTAACTTAGGCTAGGCGAACACCACAGGTGCAAAACAACAATTTAGAGTTGAATTGAATTACCAATCGACCCTGCCCCTGGAAAAAAAAGAACTGAGTGACTTTAAAACTAGGCTCCATGGTCTGGGTCTAGGCCTATGTCATACGGCTCTGGCGACCTAGCCTTAGTACTAGGCCTGTACTAGGCCTTAGTACTAGGTACTTGATAACCACATCTAGGCCTTATTCACTTACCAAAGACAAGTTCAATGAATAAAGGCCTATTCGTTGGCTTTAAATCTGTATTTGAAGCGTTTGTATTTGTGAGGCTAGGCTCAAGTATTTTGTGAGTAGCCACTAACTGTTATATTAGGCCTTCACACCATCATACGACGGTCAGCGCCATGGATGACAGGATTTCAATTGTATACTCTTGAGGTGAATAGATGAATTATACATCAAAATTTAAAGCAAATCAGCGATAAATGTTGTGGGTGTTACCAACAACGAAGATCGATGATTACTCATTTCAATCCCGAAGGAATATAGGTATATGATACATCGTTTCAATCATTATCGAGTGCTTCACCAACTACGTTTTCATTTAATGATAGCGTGTGATCTACCTTGGATTCCTTCAAAATCGAGAGGTTTTTGAGGCCGTAAACATCAAAAATGCTCGATACATTTCCCGGTTTTTAGACTAGCCGTCTGCTCGCGATAAGGTCAAAAAGGAAGAATGTTGTGACATAGCTAAACGCAAAATGACTTTTTTTTTGCGTTCTATTTAGGTTTCGGTTCGAATCCCATTTATTCTGTACCTAAAAACGTGACATTAGTCCGGGTTCCGTTCCGTATTCAGTCAGCATGCAGCAAGTCGTGCTGTGCAGGTGCAACAATTGAATGAACCAATAGGTGCGCACAACATCATATTGTTCGACTTGGTTGCATTTGCCTTTAGACGTACCTTCGTGTGTAATCTGTGCATATGGGTTGTGTAAGGAACAACCTGTATATTACCCATCGATTCAGAATGGATGACCTTAGGCAGAACGCTCTGGTCTTATGGCGCTGCAACAATAATCAGCTGGGTAGTGGCTGACTGCAAACTTTCAGCTCCTTAGACTCAACAGGTCCTGTCATGATTTGTGAGCAACCAATCAGTCCAGTAGTATATGTGGTAGTACATGCATTGAGGGACTGATGAGCGCCTGACAAACCAATAACATTCTGAGGAATCTGCGGTGCAGTCCGCGTACTAGTTGCTGCCGCAGCTACTGGTGCGAGAGTCGCAGTTGCAGAAGCAGTTGTTCTTCGCCGCTTTATTTTTGCCATTCCAGCAGTGTTCGTAGGAAGCACAAAGGTATGGCGATCATCAGTGGATCCTCTCGGCAGCACAGAAGGCTTTTGACAAGCAATAAGCAATGGTTGCTGGCTTGCCAAAGGAGGATTCGGGATTTGAATTCCCTGCCTACGAACCATTTCCTCTTGCTTCTTAGAATGTCGATTCCACCTTAAATGAAAAAAAAAAACATTTTATGAACATCATCTCAATATGATTAATAATAACTTAGTTGGTGAAGAGGTGGGGCATTAAAGGTTAACTAACCATTGGGTTATAGTCGTAATATTCAACTCTGGAAGCTGAATGTTTGAATGATGCATAACCACAGGATTTCCGATGACGGCTTCTCTTATGTGCTTGTATATGCGGGAGATAAGGATCCATCACGTAACTCGCACTCCTGAAACCATTTTTGGTGCTGGATACTTCGCACACAGCTTCACCATGGTTGTCTTGACATAGCGATTACAAGCTGACTACTGAGCAGGTGCCGAATTTGGTCCCAGAAAAGCTCTGAAAATTTTCATAAATACTTGATTACCTTTAACAGTTTATTTAGGTAAAACCATGTAACCTCTATTGTTGGGTTAAATTGAGCTCTACGATTATATTGCCATTTAATATTCATTTGGCAATTTCGACTAATTAGTACATTTATTTTGAAATGAAAAACACAGTAGATTAGGCTTACCTCTGTGAACTTTCAACTCCTGGAGCCAAGCCAGCACGTTTCTTTGTACCTCGAAATCTACCTTGACTGAGAGTTGGTTGATGGCGTGGTTTGATGATGGACCTCTTGTCATAGTCGTCCAAGTTCTGCCACAAATCAATGATTTCACGAGCTTCGTTGTTTGTAAGAGCCAGTGAATTCTCATCTAAGTTTACCAGTTTCTCAGCCAAGACATCAAGCTTTCCATATCCAGCAATACCGTCTGGTCCCAAAGAATCCTGAATAAAATAGATATTTGAAATTAAATTCCATGAATCTGAAAATGTAGTGTACAATGGTAGTAATTGAACTGTCACCAGTTCTGAGCAATTTGTCTTTAACAACATCAACACAAATCGAACGAAAACTTTTTTTATAGAAAACTTACATGCTCATCCGAATCCTCCGGAGGAGATTCAATAGATGGAACATTCAATAGTTCAAAGGGCTGCAGCTCTGGAGTATCAAGGGTCGCTAAGCGAAATTCTGGCACAGCATCATCGGGTTCAAGCTCAGTGACCTCCTCAGTTTCCATCGGCAACGGAGTATCAATGGACACGGTGTCAACGGGAAGAACTGGTGTAGTTGGTGTCAGTCGGAAAAACTACAATGAAAAATAATACACAAAAATCATTATCCCTTAATCAAAATGTAATGGATTCAGTGATTGCCTGAGGGCATTTCATGAAGTCAACAGTAATCAGAGGAATCAATTACAGGAATGAACTTAACAGAACTGAAATAGAATTATTATTGAAACAATTTTCTAAAAACATTGTGACTTACAGAAGTCGTTATCCTCATCAGTTGGTTCAGCTATTGTCAAGTTACCCACATCATACAGAGGCAGCGGCTCATCAACAGGGCTTTCACTAGATTCCTGGTCAGAAGCATAGTCCAGCAAGCGTTCCTCCTCGGCTAGACGCAACCAAGTGTTAGACACTGGTCCCTCTCCTGTTTGGCTGTA
Organism: Tubulanus polymorphus; assembly: GCF_964204645.1. Lineage (NCBI taxonomy): Eukaryota > Metazoa > Nemertea > Palaeonemertea > Tubulaniformes > Tubulanidae > Tubulanus > Tubulanus polymorphus. The sequence goes on along the minus strand of NC_134028.1, from coordinate 8,976,219 downwards.
AAGATTATAAGCTACACCGCAAACCACTGACTGCTGACTACGAATCCGGAATGAAATAAACTTTATAGACGAAACGGAGGAGCTTGATCTGAGTTAAAGGCTCGATTCTTTATTGTTCATCATCATCATAACTTTCTTCGATAACACATAACCACCCGCTTGACCGGAGACATCTTACAGCTTATACTCTTATCTGCTTAAAATCGTCAATCATCGACGATACTGAACCGAATTAAGAGTACATCATAAACCTTACAAACGAGCAACGAGGTTTCTATAAAAGAGTTAAAAACAAATCTTAGAAAAGACCCAGCTAAAAATTACAAGAGAAATAAACTTAAGCCTACTTACAGACACATTAAAGCTCCTGTCTTTACAAAACCGTAACGTTAACAAGATCTCTGAACTATCCAAAGCAACATGGCTTCCCAAACTCCCACCAATCTTTATGTAAATTAACCGGAAATGCCACAGAGGGCAGCACCAGCTTAACACCCTCCGCCTTAAGGGCACTAAAAGGACCTTAACTTATCCACTAACTTACATAATCACCGTAATTCAAATCACATTAAACCGATAAGCAGAAACAGAATAAGTATAAAATTCGATAATGTCTCTCACTGAACAATTTGTCAGAAAAACTATACACATAATCAACTAAATAATACGCAGATTCCTTAACTAAACCTTTTGCCTATTATAATTAATTAATTAGTTAACACCTAAGATAAATCATGTGCAGCTATAATATATCATCTTTGAAAATACAATAATACAAAATTTTACCATCAGAATCTTCAAATACTTAATACACTGAAACTAGTCTTCCGGACACTCAAGAGACACCAATTTATCAATTGGTCGTTTTAACATATTTGCTTTAGTTTTCACCATTACAGAACGAACCCTGCCATCACTACCAGGAAAAACCTCCATTATGCGTCCCAAAGGCCACGAACATCTTGGTGCATTTTTGATCACACACTAAAACCAAATCGCCCACCTTCATATTCTGATGGGGTTTTTGCCATTTTTGTCTCTCCTGTAGTGACGGCAGGTATTCCTTTAACCAACGAAGCCAAAATACATTAGCTAAATATTGGGCTTGTCGCCACCTACGTTTTACAAATATATCTGTTTTCTCAAATACACCAGGAGGTAGCGAACCTACATTACGCAACAATAAAATATGATTTGGCGTCACCGCCCGGAAATCTGACGGATCATCGGACATACTAGTCTGCGGACGACTATTCACGATATTCTCAGTTTCGCACATAAGAGTCGCCAGCGTCTCATCATTGAGAACCTGCTGTCTTATAATCGAACTTAGTACTTTACGGATAGTACGAATACATCGCTCCCATATTCCTTCGTGATGAGATCCGCAAGGAGGATTAAACGACCAAGTAATTTCCTTTTGCAACAGAAACGACTGTATATGGGATTGATTCCACGCGTTGATCGCATCTCGTAATTCCTTTTCGGCGCTCACGAAGTTTCCGCCGTTATCGCAACGGATAATCTCGGGCTGCCCACGACGAGCAATAAATCTACGTAACGCATTTATGAATGAACTGGTGTCCATACTATGGACTATTTCAATATGCACCGCTCTACTCGCCATGCAAGTGAAGATGCATCCGTAACGTTTCACTTGACTGCGCCCCTGCTTTACAAAGTAAGGACCGAACAGGTCTATTCCAACCGCAGAAAAGGGGGGTTTATCGGGCGTTAGTCGATCAGCTGGCAAATCGGACATCAGCTGTTCGCCAACGGCTCCCTGACGTTTAAGACAATCGACGCATTTGCGTAGCAAACGCCGGACTTGACTTTTTCCGTGAATTATCCAGTATTGTTCACGTAACAAACTAAGGACGTGATTCATCCCCGAGTGACCCGCAATAAAACGATGATAATGCGATATTATAAGGCTTGTAATGTAGTTATTCTTCGGCAGTATAATCGGGTGTCTGACCGGATAATCCAGGTACGAATTATTCAAACGCCCGCCTACGCATAAGAGCCCTTCATGTACGAAAGGGCTTAATCGACGAAGATAGCTAGACTTCTGAACGACACGTGATTTCTCGAGAGCGGAGAATTCTTTCGAGAATTCCTGACGTTGTACCGATTGCAAGATAATATTTTCCGCTTGCCTTAATTCTCCGACGGATATCTGTTTCAACTTGTCGACAGCTGGCGCCTTCTTCACTACATGTTTCATAACGTGGGCAAAACGAATTACCCAGGCTGCTACAGCCTTAGCTTTGAACCAGGAAGAATATTTACTGGCTAATTCTACAAATATCTTCCCGGGCTTCACGATTAATTTAGATTTCTCGGACGGAGTTGAAACTAGCTGACAGGACTTCACTTCGGGATCTTTCTGTGGTAATTTACACGAGACTGTTTGGCTCGGCCAATTTTCCTCACGTTCACGTAAAAACTCGGGTCCGTGTAACCAACGGGAATCATCAATCACTGATTGAACGTTACAGCCTCTAGACGCGTCATCACCCGGATTTAGCTTTCCAGGTACGAATCGCCACTGATGCGGTTTTGTACTGTTGTGTATATAAGTGAGCTTATTCGCCACAAAGGTTTTAAACCGCTTATCCGAGTTATTCACATACTTAATGACAGCCGTACTGTCCGTCCAAAATACCGATTCACTGAGTGGTATTTCTAGTTCTTTCCGAAGTACATTATCTAATGACACCGAGAGGGCTGCAGCAGAGAGTTCTAACCTCAGAATCGTACAACCTTTCATAGGCGCTAAACGAGACTTAGACATCATCAGGTTGACATGAACCTCCTCTGCTTCATTTTCCAGACGTAAATAAGATGCCGATCCGTAACCTGTCTCGCAACCGTCTGAAAAATGATGCAGCTGAGCCGTTACAGGTTTTCCGAATTCTGCAGGAATCACGCATCTAGGGATCGAAACATCAACGAGTTTTGATACTTCTGTTAACCATCGCGACCACTTCTCTTGATGGTAGTGTGGGATCTCATCATCCCAACCGAGACCGATTCTACAGAGTTCTTGACAGATCATTTTACCAGGCAGCAGCATCGGAGACACCAAACCGAGGGGGTCAAAAATAGAGCTGACCACCGATAACAAGCCGCGACGCGTCAACGGTCTTTCTTTCGAATTAAATTCGTACTTAAACATATCGTCTTGCATGTCCCACAAACAACCAAGGGTTTTTTCTCGAGGAAGTTGATTCGCACCGAGTTCTCGCACCGAACTTGACACCTTAGCTAGAGTGAAACCACCTCGCTTCGCAAGTCTTCGCACATCGTATAATAACTGAACAGATTCCGTTTCGCCACGCGAAGATTTCAAACAGTCGTCGACGTAAAAGTTTTTCATAATTACATTAACTGCATCTTGACCAAATTCATGCCCGAAGTCTTTCGCCGTTTTTTGGAGCGCAAAGTTACAGATAGTCGGTGAGCATACAGCTCCGAACACATGGACGTTCATGCGATAATCACCCGCGTCTTGTTCTGTGTCGCCGTTCGGCCACCACAAGAATCGCAGCGCATCCCGATCAGGTTTCGAAACGTTCACCTGATGAAACATCGCGGTTATATCCGCCGTAAACGCGACTGGACCTTCTCGAAATCTCGTGAGAACTCCTACTAACGAATTTGTCAGGTCTGGACCCTGATAGAGGGCATCATTCAGGCTGACGTTCTGGTACTTCGCCGAACAGTCGAACACGACGCGTAACTTATTCTTCTCTGGCTGCATTACCGAATGATGCGGCAGGTACCACGTGGTACCTTGCGGTCCGTTAAGCTCGTCGTCTGGTATACGTTCGCAAAATGATTTCGCAATTAAATCATTCATGTACTCGGTGTACCTTTCCATGATACCATCTCTCTGAAGTTTATTCCGGAGTCTCTTTAATCGTTGTTCGGCCAGTTCTCGGTTATTAGGCAACGTGGCTAGCTTCCAGGGTAAACCAATTTCATAACGGTCGTTAACGTAACGCATAGAACCGCTAATCTTATCAATCGCTACGGAATCGTCTCGGGACATAGCGACATCGGTACTACTATCTTCAAATTCGCGATTACAATACTGCTCGAACTGTTCCTGAAGCGTGCGATCGGTTCTTATACAGTTAACGGTTTTTTCAACATGATTCACAGTTCTCTTCACAGGCCCATTTATGGTCCATCCGTATCGAGTTCTAATCGCGAACGGGCCATATCTATCCCGTTTCCGAACGTCGAATGGTTCTAACACCTTGCTGTTATCATTTCCGTCAAGACAATTTTTGCAAAGTCTCTTCTCCATTACGAATCGGTTTTTATCATCCAACGATTTTTCGATAAAGTCTTTGCACTGGTCGGTCCAGTGATCGTGACTCGCGCAAGCATTACACGTCCTCAGGGGCTTCTTGTCGGTAAGTTTCTCCTGAGCGCCAGTAGCAAATGACTTTCGAGGTGCTGATTTAACTTTCGTCTGATCTTTCTCTGTACTTCCACCAGCGGACAGATCTCCGTAAACCGGATGCGTCAAAATACGTGTTTCATCTTCGATGAAGCGAGCGATGTCATGAACCGTTGCTTCTCTAGCTTCCTGTTCGCCAATTGCATCTGCACGACTGCGCCAACGTCTACGAATATGAATCGGCAACCGAAAAACTAATTTACAAAGTGCATCGGGGTTGTCGATTTTGCTGAGGTATCCGATCTGAGATAAAGTGTTCGCACAACTAGTAACTAAAACGGAAAATTTCTGAAGAGCTACAGCGTCTTCGGATTTAATCGGTGGACCATCTGTCAGCTTGCTAGCGAACGCAGCTGCAATCCTGTAACTCTGTCCGTATCGACGTTCCAGTGCTTTCAGAGCAAGTGGCAGACCCTCATCGGGGGGCATGCTCAAGAAGCTGTTCACTAATTCACGAGGACTGTCACTGGTGTGCTGCAACAGCAGATAAAGCTTAGTACCATTATTATTAGTCTTATTCAATATTAACGTTTCAAATGCACGCATAAACGAGAAATATTCAGTAACGTCACCGTTAAACGTCGGCATCTCGGGTTTCGGTAGAGTGAGACTCAGCGTGGTCTCGCGCTGCATCGCAGCCGTATCCTCGAAATGTTGCATTAAATTATTAAACTGACTTTTATCATTCGGTGTACTGTTCTGAACGAGCGGAGTCAATACAGACGCTTCTGTACATACATTCGCAGACCGAGGCACCCACGGAGGTACATCTGGTCGCAACGATTTTTGCGCTGAACTTTCGGCGAGGTTCGATTCCATTTCAGCCTCTTCGTAAACTTGCTGTTTCGCAACAGCTTCGGCAAGCTCCGCTTCCGCTTCCAACATCGACGATTTACTACTGAGTTCTAATGTCTGCTGTTTAAATCGGATTTCGGCGTTTAATCGTTCTTTCTCGATATTAGCCAGTTCTTTAAGGCGCTGAAGCTTCGCTTCCAGACCTCGACGGGAGGCGATTGCATCAATACGGCGCATCGATATATTACTGCTACGTGTTGAGCTAGTTTGACTAGCCGAGTCGTTCGGTCCAACGTCATCATTACACGGCTGCTGAGGATCAACCTCTTCTTTACGGGGGTACGCGATTGTAGCTTCGTCTTCGGGAACTTCACGAGGACTGGTTTCAGCAGCATCCATTGTGTCTAAACTATAAGCTACACCGCAAACCACTGACTGCTGACTACGAATCCGGAATGAAATAAACTTTATAGACGAAACGGAGGAGCTTGATCTGAGTTAAACGCTCGATTCTTTATTGTTCATCATCATCATAACTTTCTTCGATAACACATAACCACCGGCTTGACCGGAGACATCTTACAGCTTATACTCTTATCTGCTTAAAATCGTCAATCATCGACGATACTGAACCGAATTAATAGTACATCATAAACCTTACAAACGAGCAACGAGGTTTCTATAAAAGAGTTAAAAACAAATCTTAGAAAAGACCCAGCTAAAAATTACAAGAGAAATAAACTTAAGCCTACTTACAGACACATTAAAGCTCCTGTCTTTACAAAACCGTAACGTTAACAAGATCTCTGAACTATCCAAAGCAACATTGCTTCCCAAACTCCCACCAATCTTTATGTAAATTAACCGGAAATGCCACAGAGGGCAGCACCAGCTTAACAAAGATAACCAATACCTATAGGTTCACCAGTGTAACGCAATGGCCCTTGGAACGCTTGTAAAAGCTTCTTTCCAAGGACAGTTTGACTTAGCTCATTGATATGATGGCATAGCTTTCCACTGTAGCAGGAAATCTGTTTGTCTTGAGTTACAGCTGCAATAGCTCGATCCTTATTCCAACGTGCTAAACCATCAACCAGGTACATCTGGAAACTGACATCGCCAGCCACAGTACATATAAATATGAAATCATAAAATCAGCTAATTGTGGTAGAGAAAGGTACAAGAGAATATTTTATATGTTGAAAGTGATTTTTAATCTTACCTGGAATGAATATGTTTAGATGAAGGTGGAATGATTCAATTGAACCACGGGCACATCTATAGATAGGCAGTGTCGTCTGTCCCTTCTTTGTGTGTACAACTGAACGCCAGGTGGAACCTGCAGGCAGGCAACATGCTTGGCTTGAGATTTATAGATCTCCGCCATGCGCTTAGTGTTCATGGGCGGAACACCCAAAGAGTCTTTCTCTTTGTCACCCGACAAGGAAGCGACAAGCTGACCTAGTAGGGGGACAATAGCATTTGTTCCACGTGTGGTACGTTGACAGTGCCGTGCCAACTCAGCCGAGGAAATTTGTTCAACTAGCTGGCGGTCACTAAGACCAGTGATAGCTTTCAGGGCTAGTTCCTCACACTTCGCTCTCTTTAGACGGTCAAGATCCTCAGGGTTTCACTCAAAGATTCATCGGCTAAGGCCTCTCTGTAACTCGCATAAAGCCGATGTGAATCTCTAGTACACCCTGTAGAGAACCGCCGCATTAAATGCCAAACGTCCAATCTGATGATGATATCTGTCCAGGGGGCTAGGTTCGTTTTCAGTACGCTGTGGCCACAACAATCCCGATCAGTGTATATCACTTCAGGGGCAGGCACACCAGCAGTATCATACCTTTTGATTAGGCCATCAATCATTTGACTGAGACCATAGCCCTTGCCAGTAGTAAGGACAGACATAAGGACCTGGCCATGCTCGTTCCCAACATTGGTACACCACCGCGGTCCCCTTGGCATGACCAGTCAACTTCTTGACCAAACTGAGAAGTCATGGCTGCCCTGACCTCGTCCAGTCTCGACAACACATCAATGACGTACACAAGCATGAGCCACGCTCAAGCATGAGCCATGCTCAAAGGCTGTGGCTGAGGTACTGTGGGACACGCTCGAGGTAAGCTTTGTCGTGTTGCTCCCGCAGCCTCTTCTGGATCTGAGTAGTGCTGTTACCCAGACCTCTCTGACAAAGCAGTCGCACAACCTTATAATTGCACGCGTACTTCTGTGTCAGTATACACGGGAACTTGAGCTGGTAACCGACGGCTAGTTGCGAGATGATCTCAGCAGTCGTTCCAACATATTACGCCTTGCATCTATAAATACGAGACAAAAAAAAAATCATTCATAAAATCACAACCTGTAATCTGCAAGTCACGCTTTAACATGGGCACAATCTTACTTCTGACATTCCAAACTTTCTGTTGCGATGAAGTAGTGCAAATCGATATCAAGTACTTGCCGCAACCCCTTGTATAATCCTCCTGATGTCAACTCTCTACCTTGGCACGTTGCGACTGGACATCTAAGTTGGATTTGCCACAGTCGTCGAGGCATCCACAAGAACATGCGGTGGGCAAAGTTCTGCTCGACGTTGGGTACCTGGCCTGCAACTACCAATGGCTGTGGAGGATTCCACCAAAGCTGATTGACGCGGCTAAAATCCATCTCCAGCTTCCCACTCTTGGTCTTCATGAAGAGGGTTTTGGTGATCCAGTTCTGTTCATATTCGGACAGAGCTTTGCGCCATTCTGGTAAAAGCAAGCGGTGGTCGTTATCGATCGCAGTTGATTTAGTCTGTGTTGTAGTTGTCGTAGTCGGTGTTGTAGTAGTCGTAGACGTTGTTGCTGTAGTCCGTGTTGTCTGAAAGGCTAGATAGAGAAAAATAGAATATGAATTTACTATCTCATTCCTGATTGAGGTTTATAGAATAAGAATTTTAAATCACCATAAAGTCCGGTTCAATTTCACTGAAAAAATAAAACAAAAAACAGAATGATAGAAAACCGTAATGTAACCATCTAAATAGCTATAAATGAGGAATAAGAGTGACTCACTGGAAAAATGAGATTACGTAGAGTTGCATAGTTGGCATGTGCGACTAGATCCGTGACACTGAGAAAAGTGAGCCAAATTGATGTGTTGAGGAAGTACAATTTGAAAGGTATGTGCCCAGAATTCATTTGATTGTCATCATGATGTATAAATTGAATCTACAATAGAAATATCAGTAGAATTAAGATATATCACCAGATAACTGCACTTCAAGAGTGATGACACTTGTCAGTAGATCATCATCATCATCAGATGGCATCGAGACGTTCTCAGTTGTAGTCGCTGAACTTGGTTGATTCCTGGTTGTAGCAGTTGGCCGACTCCTAGTGGTCACAGTTGGTTGGCTCCCGGCTGGTTGAGTCTAACAAGCTTCTGTGAAGATAAGAAATTTTCATAAATAGTACAAGCACAAAACAACCCTGATATCAATCAATCTGACTGTATATTGAAAACTTGTCTTGAAATCGTAGGTTTCACACGCTCTTGATGGAAAGCTCTCCTCCTCTCAATCCATTCCTTGGCTTCGGGAAACAGCCTCATGTATTTGAAGAGGGCTTTCTTGTTGTCAGCATGGGTCTTGTGGTCTTTCTTGGGATGTGGTTTTTGCTTCTCACATTCATCCATGACGTAGAGGTTTACTGCAAAGCCAAGAGCATTAGAGAGTATCCACTGAAATTTCATACCCTTAAACTTACCAATTGAAGTGTATACTGGCCTAACAAATGTTTCGGGTTTGATCTCCGGACTGGGCAACCTGGCGCATCGCATCTGCCAAAACTTTCTCCGCAGGGTCTTGGGTTGCCCAACCACTAGTGGCTTCATGGTTCTTGGTGGCATCGGTGTCAAACGTGTCAATCGTACAATTTTTTAGGCGGAAAATTTATTCCATGCTAGAACAAGAGAAACATCAATTAAACATCGAACTAATTGTAAGGGTCCAGTTTCACATAATTTTAATTTACATCTTACATATGAAAGTAATTACATCAACTAGGTAGTTGAGAAATTAGCAAGCTAGGGCTTTATCGTCATTGGAAATCAAAACATTTGAATTGATAACCACATTGGCCTATGTTTCGATAACCAAGTCTTTGTGAGCGCAAGTGGAAGTTTAATTGACACCGAGGATGATAATCACAATGTTATTCTTGGAAGTTGTAGAAATTCTGATGGTTTAGTCGGTTAACAACCAAACCATAATAGAAATTTGTCAGTATCAGCAAAACAACAGTGGGAAGCCCTGAAAAGTTATTTCCTATCAGATGCAGGATCGGTTTCTTGGCTGGACGCAATTATAGAAAAATAGATCAATCAATGTTATAGATCCTGTATCAGTCACTGTATGAAAAATAAAGAATAAATATAGTTCAATATTCAATATAGTGCAATATTTTGTAAGAGATGATTATTGTTACATACATATTATAATATTCTTTGAAGATAAAATCAAATAAAATCCCATGAGATTGAGTGAACTTATTTCTTTATCTTAGTACTTCATACTAACCTCCAAATTGGAAATTGTAGTTCGCATTCCAATGTGTGGTTGGAGAAATTGGAGTTTCTCCAAAAGCCATGCAGCTTTCCTTGACTTTTTAGTGGCACTACTGCCACTTGCTGCCGGATTCTTGTCCTTGGTGTACTGGGTTTGTAGGCTCATCAAGTGTTTTTGAACCTGTTCAACTGAAAAATATCAAAAATCGTAAAACTGTTTTATATCGTTTCAAAAAAGGAAGTGGTTATTTTGCCAGATCCGGTCACCGACTTCTGAACGATATTTTGCCGGATATTGTCTCTAATTGGCTAATTGACCCCGCGCGCAGAGAGGTGTACGACTTAGAAAATTCGAAGGAAGTGTGGAGAACATAGAGAAAATAGAGCGGATAGAGCGAGACTCGAACCCAGGCCAGTAAATTACTAGTGCAGCATCATACCACTAGACCACCGAGCTCGCTTAAAACCACCTGAATGTTTTAACTACATATAGCCACACCTTACCCTAACCCCTTCCTTAGTTGTGAAACGGAACCCTCTGGACCCTCTTCTCACCCTCTTGACACTAGTAACCCTATCGAAACCCAATAGAATGATTTTATTGTTGCATAATATATGGATCGGGCAAAATATCTTATAAACGTCAGTAACCGGATCCGGCTAAATAACCACTTCCTTCAAGAAATTGGCTGAATGAAGTGAATTTGAATTTAACTTGATAGCGGAAAAGTGGAATAAATACTGGTCATATCCAGCGCGAAAGCTATGTCGTGTTACGCCTTAGCTTTTTTTACATGGTCCCTATAAGAATCACAGGACACGTCGAACAAACATGGCTTTCCGACCACATTTCCACCAATTTGTCCTCTTTCGGTATATCCCATGCCGATTCTTGTTCGTCTGTCGGGGCTGCCATTTTGTGAATGCACATGATTTCTACCTTGGCGCTGATTCGTCGCTAGTAGCTGCACACTACGCGATTTGCTGCCGATCCTGACAATGGTTGCCAGTGACCGCACACTTGGTGATTTCTCGGAGATTTTCGTCGTGGCTTAAGATAATTATTTCACAAGTGTCCTGAGCAACATCAGAATAGAAAAGTCAATTGTGTTCAAGGTAATAATTGCGGAGCCTTCCACAGTGTATGCTGTCTCTGAATAGTTTTGCTGAACACTGGTGAGTCACGTATAAAACTTTTGGCACACTTGTTAAGATCCTACACTTAAATATTGAAATCCTAATCCCAACTAAGTATGAGACCATGTAGTGCTTCACCATGTGGTGCTGGATCATTTTAATTGCAATATATATCCACTTAACTGAATGCATTTCGTGGCATTTGTTCCAGGTAGTTGCGCTCTCTTGAGTTCTTTGTTCCGCAGTGAAGTATGATCACCTCATATGCTTCCCCGAATAACTAAGCACCCATTCATCTAACTTGGCAATCATCGAGATTCGCAGTTTTCCATTTTTATAGGTCTATCAAGGAGACACAGTGGGGGCATTCATTTGTATGCTGGCACCTCCCCAATTGTTAATGAGGCTTTGTTGGTGCTGCTTCCACGAACAGGCTCTCCTGACCTCCCAGAGATGCGCGGCGAGTCTCGGGCATCAGCCGAAGTGTTTATTTTTTGGTAGCAATTTCCCCAAAATATGATGCTGAAACGGTTTCTGCTGCCTGCAAACACAAGTCAGTTCTACCGGTTTTTAATCAGAGTTTTTTCCAAGGAAGGATTTATGAAACAAGCCAGTTAAATGTCGAGTTATTTTTGTTACGTGTATTATATCCATGAGAGAATGAAATTGTTTCAAAGATTTTCAGTATGGCTGGTGGAAGGTATATGTAAGAAGATATATGCAACCAATCTTTTAAAAGACTGACACTTATCTAAGCTATGTTTTAAACAGTATTCACAAATACAAGTAGATAGGCGTTGGTTGGTTTTTCAGTCTGGATTTGTTTCACCCACATGTAAATTCAAAAAACAGTTGTTATTTTTGTTCTGACGTTCTGGAGGTGTTTTCTAAATGTTCAGCGACAGTATGATAGTAAACGATCAAATCATCAAGAGGAGCTAAAGCATGCCGCAAGGCACAACTCTGTTGGCCTCTGATATTTTTCTGGTGCATTTTTCAGACCCTGGACCATTCTTACATATCTGAATGAGCTAAAAAGCCAGACAAAGCTGGATCCATCGCTGTCTGGTTCATGAATGCAGCCATTAATTGAAATCCTTTACCCCAGCCCCCCGATCTGTTATGGGTTAAGTGCATTAACTGAAGACAATTCTCCCATCTGGAAACTAATACTTCAAGCTCTGAATAATAATATCAATGCAATTATCATGCAGATCTTTCATGTCACCATCTATTGCTTTCAGGTCGACTAAGTTCCTGTCTCTTAACTCTTTGCACGCAGAGCCATTGATAAATTTTTTGAAGTTTTCTCCTGTTGCCATTTAGCAAGCCTCTAGGATGGTTTTGGTATTGTCTTCATCTGGTAACTTAGCGATGACTTCTAAATGCATTTTGATAGTATTGAAAATTGGAGTAAAATGTTGCACGTGAAATGCAATACGCCATAAAACCTCCAGACAATGGGATGAACAATCCCTCAGACTTGGTTATCCACCTCTTCAGATTCCTGTTGGAGGCTGATCATGACACTGACCAAGATTCTTATCAAATTGAGCAAGCCTGGTCGTGAGACAGTCATGTTGAGGTCCTAGCCTTTTTTGGGATTATTGTATCCTGATCCAGTAACTCCTCCAGAGACCACACGGCTCAATAAGACAGAAAACCATTTGTGTTCTAATATAACATGGACAAGTTTCTAATCTAACATGCACAAATCTCTAACATGCTCAAAACGTCTAACATGCACAAAATTTCCAACCTGCACAGAATTTCTAACATGCACAAAATGAGTAGATCAATATGTAATAATGCAAATCGATACTGTAGTTAATGTAAGTCATTATCATAATGATTTGCGATGTAAATAAACTATCAGTTATTAAGTAACATAATCCCCCAAGTAACTTGGTTTTTTCACAAATAGACCGGACCTTGTGGAAACATTAGAATCCTTAACAACCTGAGGAGTTTCAGAAGGGTCAGGGAGGCAAACTACAGGAGATTCTGGCGGTTGAGGAGGTTCAACTTCTGGTAGTCCTTGAACTAATACCGGCAGTATAGGCAGAGTAAGTGTCTACGATTATGATGCAATTGTTTACCATTAACATCAATAAAATATGATCTTTCATAATTATCAGCAACTGCTATTACTCCTGCCAGTTGCCAAGTGTCTTTGGTAGACTTTTTGTACCTCACTATTTCACCTGGCCTCAGTGTAGGCAGTGATTTAGCTGCTCTATCATAATATTTCTTGTTCAACTGTTGCCTTGACTGAAGACGCAAGCGATCGCTATTAGAATTGGATGGTTTTAGGATAACTTTGGCAACTGGCAGTCTGGTTTTCAGACGTCTACCCATCAATAACTCCGATGGGCTTTTACCCACACCCTCAAGAGGTGTATCTCTGTATGCCATAAGAGCGAGGTAGATGTCTCCACCAGACTCCTCAGCTTTTGTTAACATGTTTTCAACTGTTTGTACAAAACGCTCAGCTTGTCCATTTGATTGTGGAAATGTTGGACTGCTAGTATCATGAACAAAGCCCCAGTCTCTGGCAAAGTTCTGAAAGTCTCTACTAGTAAACTGCGGTCCATTATCACTTCAGGTAATGTCTGGTATTCCATGACGAGCATAGATTGACTTCAATGCGTTAGTCGTTGATTTACTCTGTTCATCTGGCAGTAATGCAACTTCTGGAGTAGAAGTCAACGCAGATGAGATAATCCCGTTGTCTGAAATGAAATAAATCGCATGCCACCTCAGCCCATGGACGATCAGGCATTTCGTGAGGAATTAATGGTTCCTTGCGATGTGCGTTTCTCTTTTCAAGACATAGTTTGTAGCGCAATACCAAGCGTTCAATGTCTGTTAAGAATTCCCCTGCCTGGTGAACCCTCTTCTCAATTTTGATGATATTTCGCCATTTTAACCTCCTTATGGGGTCACAAATATACACAATAGCACCTGTAACTTTGGTGACATGGGTGGCATATTGAAAAATTTTCATACCAATGAATGCCGGAGTTAAAAATCGGTTATCCAAATTCCCCCCAACCTGTAAAATGACAATATGCGGCATATGTATCTTTATGGATGAAGTAATACCCATGTCATGAAATTTATCTATTGTGGCACCACCGATACCAATTAAAATGGAGGCAGCAATATCTATATCGGAAATACTCCAATCGGCCATGAGGTAGGGGAGACTACCTCTGTTCCCCGACACAAACTCGCCCAAATGGCGGAAATAACTATGGCTAACAGCTCAATGTTACCCCTGTAGTAGAATTGACCATTCGACTTCAGAGAAGACAATAAAACCACAAAGCAAAGTCTACTCATGTCAGCTGAAATGCACTCCCAATTAATTAAAAGTCAATGGTGAAAACTTATGTACTGGCGTATGTATATGACGTGAAGCATTGATGCTTAAAGATAAATTGCTATTACTAAATGTATAAAATGCTGATCTTAAAAATAGAAATAGGGGACACAACTACAGGATGCTCAATGAAATTAAAAACCTGTGAAATATAAAAGTCCACTTTAGGATGCTGATGATGATCTAAGGGAACATATTTATTGAATCCCAACAGAACTTGTTGGAATCAAGTTGCAGCCTTTCCAAAATAGAGATGGATTCATGAGCCCAGATTTCTGCACCATACAATGCTTTTAGAAGAATCATTGTATCAAATAGTTGACTCAAAAAGTGGAAGGATAGGTCAAATAGTTTACCCTTTTTGTAGCAGTACATAGCCTTAAGACTTGTTCAAGTCTTCTCTTTTCTTCTCTTAGAATCCATTTGATGATAATACTGTACCCAAGATACAATAACCCGTGACACATTCGATTGTTTCTCCATTTGAATAAAAAATTGGTTTTGTTAACCGTTCGGACTTCCAGAAAATTGCAACTTTGGATTTCTCCACGTTGATTTTTAACCTCCCGTGTGTCTGTCAGCAGAATTGTGTCGTCAGCATACATTAAAATCATTATGAGAGAAATCCCACAATAACAAAGCCAAGATTGAAAAATTCTATATCAGAATGATTGTATTTGAGGAGCGATGTTTTGGCTAACAAATAAGATTATTCATATTTTTGTATGAATATCCTGTTATTTGATTTTGTTCTCAGTACGCCTGATGATGGCTGAAACGTCGCATCTCAAATACAATCATTCTGATGTAGAATTTTTCAATCTTGGCTTTGTTATTGTGGGATTTCTCTCATAATGATTTTAATGTATGCTGACGACACAATTCTGCTGACAGACACACGGGAGTTTTCGTCGACTTCAGTTCCGGTTGGGGTTCTGGCCTGTTTGTTTCTCGAAAGTTTATAATTTTCACAGTTCACAAACACAAACAATAATCTACTGAAAATTTATTGTCTTATTCATGCAACTAATTTTCCCTGTACACTTTTCCACCACAAGAAGCCAGAGGCAACAACTTGTATAACCCGATGAATACTTCTTAATTTTCTTGAATTTGTTAAAGCATTTAATAAAGACCCTGTTTGGTGGCAAAATGTAACCACTACCGAATGGCTGTGGAGGATTCCACCAAAGCTGATTGACGCGGCTAAAATCCATCTCCAGCTTCCCACTCTTGGTCTTCATGAAGAGGGTTTTGGTGATCCAGTTCTGTTCATATTCGGACAGAGCTTTGCGCCATTCTGGTAAAAGCAAGCGGTGGTCGTTATCGATCGCAGTTGATTTAGTCTGTGTTGTAGTTGTCGTAGTCGGTGTTGTAGTAGTCGTAGACGTTGTTGCTGTAGTCCGTGTTGTCTGAAAGGCTAGATAGAGAAAAATAGAATATGAATTTACTATCTCATTCCTGATTGAGGTTTATAGAATAAGAATTTTAAATCACCATAAAGTCCGGTTCAATTTCACTGAAAAAATAAAACAAAAAACAGAATGATAGAAAACCGTAATGTAACCATCTAAATAGCTATAAATGAGGAATAAGAGTGACTCACTGGAAAAATGAGATTACGTAGAGTTGCATAGTTGGCATGTGCGACTAGATCCGTGACACTGAGAAAAGTGAGCCAAATTGATGTGTTGAGGAAGTACAATTTGAAAGGTATGTGCCCAGAATTCATTTGATTGTCATCATGATGTATAAATTGAATCTACAATAGAAATATCAGTAGAATTAAGATATATCACCAGATAACTGCACTTCAAGAGTGATGACACTTGTCAGTAGATCATCATCATCATCAGATGGCATCGAGACGTTCTCAGTTGTAGTCGCTGAACTTGGTTGATTCCTGGTTGTAGCAGTTGGCCGACTCCTAGTGGTCACAGTTGGTTGGCTCCCGGCTGGTTGAGTCTAACAAGCTTCTGTGAAGATAAGAAATTTTCATAAATAGTACAAGCACAAAACAACCCTGATATCAATCAATCTGACTGTATATTGAAAACTTGTCTTGAAATCGTAGGTTTCACACGCTCTTGATGGAAAGCTCTCCTCCTCTCAATCCATTCCTTGGCTTCGGGAAACAGCCTCATGTATTTGAAGAGGGCTTTCTTGTTGTCAGCATGGGTCTTGTGGTCTTTCTTGGGATGTGGTTTTTGCTTCTCACATTCATCCATGACGTAGAGGTTTACTGCAAAGCCAAGAGCATTAGAGAGTATCCACTGAAATTTCATACCCTTAAACTTACCAATTGAAGTGTATACTGGCCTAACAAATGTTTCGGGTTTGATCTCCGGACTGGGCAACCTGGCGCATCGCATCTGCCAAAACTTTCTCCGCAGGGTCTTGGGTTGCCCAACCACTAGTGGCTTCATGGTTCTTGGTGGCATCGGTGTCAAACGTGTCAATCGTACAATTTTTTAGGCGGAAAATTTATTCCATGCTAGAACAAGAGAAACATCAATTAAACATCGAACTAATTGTAAGGGTCCAGTTTCACATAATTTTAATTTACATCTTACATATGAAAGTAATTACATCAACTAGGTAGTTGAGAAATTAGCAAGCTAGGGCTTTATCGTCATTGGAAATCAAAACATTTGAATTGATAACCACATTGGCCTATGTTTCGATAACCAAGTCTTTGTGAGCGCAAGTGGAAGTTTAATTGACACCGAGGATGATAATCACAATGTTATTCTTGGAAGTTGTAGAAATTCTGATGGTTTAGTCGGTTAACAACCAAACCATAATAGAAATTTGTCAGTATCAGCAAAACAACAGTGGGAAGCCCTGAAAAGTTATTTCCTATCAGATGCAGGATCGGTTTCTTGGCTGGACGCAATTATAGAAAAATAGATCAATCAATGTTATAGATCCTGTATCAGTCACTGTATGAAAAATAAAGAATAAATATAGTTCAATATTCAATATAGTGCAATATTTTGTAAGAGATGATTATTGTTACATACATATTATAATATTCTTTGAAGATAAAATCAAATAAAATCCCATGAGATTGAGTGAACTTATTTCTTTATCTTAGTACTTCATACTAACCTCCAAATTGGAAATTGTAGTTCGCATTCCAATGTGTGGTTGGAGAAATTGGAGTTTCTCCAAAAGCCATGCAGCTTTCCTTGACTTTTTAGTGGCACTACTGCCACTTGCTGCCGGATTCTTGTCCTTGGTGTACTGGGTTTGTAGGCTCATCAAGTGTTTTTGAACCTGTTCAACTGAAAAATATCAAAAATCGTAAAACTGTTTTATATCGTTTCAAAAAAGGAAGTGGTTATTTTGCCAGATCCGGTCACCGACTTCTGAACGATATTTTGCCGGATATTGTCTCTAATTGGCTAATTGACCCCGCGCGCAGAGAGGTGTACGACTTAGAAAATTCGAAGGAAGTGTGGAGAACATAGAGAAAATAGAGCGGATAGAGCGAGACTCGAACCCAGGCCAGTAAATTACTAGTGCAGCATCATACCACTAGACCACCGAGCTCGCTTAAAACCACCTGAATGTTTTAACTACATATAGCCACACCTTACCCTAACCCCTTCCTTAGTTGTGAAACGGAACCCTCTGGACCCTCTTCTCACCCTCTTGACACTAGTAACCCTATCGAAACCCAATAGAATGATTTTATTGTTGCATAATATATGGATCGGGCAAAATATCTTATAAACGTCAGTAACCGGATCCGGCTAAATAACCACTTCCTTCAAGAAATTGGCTGAATGAAGTGAATTTGAATTTAACTTGATAGCGGAAAAGTGGAATAAATACTGGTCATATCCAGCGCGAAAGCTATGTCGTGTTACGCCTTAGCTTTTTTTACATGGTCCCTATAAGAATCACAGGACACGTCGAACAAACATGGCTTTCCGACCACATTTCCACCAATTTGTCCTCTTTCGGTATATCCCATGCCGATTCTTGTTCGTCTGTCGGGGCTGCCATTTTGTGAATGCACATGATTTCTACCTTGGCGCTGATTCGTCGCTAGTAGCTGCACACTACGCGATTTGCTGCCGATCCTGACAATGGTTGCCAGTGACCGCACACTTGGTGATTTCTCGGAGATTTTCGTCGTGGCTTAAGATAATTATTTCACAAGTGTCCTGAGCAACATCAGAATAGAAAAGTCAATTGTGTTCAAGGTAATAATTGCGGAGCCTTCCACAGTGTATGCTGTCTCTGAATAGTTTTGCTGAACACTGGTGAGTCACGTATAAAACTTTTGGCACACTTGTTAAGATCCTACACTTAAATATTGAAATCCTAATCCCAACTAAGTATGAGACCATGTAGTGCTTCACCATGTAGTGCTGGATCATTTTAATTGCAATATATATCCACTTAACTGAATGCATTTCGTGGCATTTGTTCCAGGTAGTTGCGCTCTCTTGAGTTCTTTGTTCCGCAGTGAAGTATGATCACCTCATATGCTTCCCCGAATAACTAAGCACCCATTCATCTAACTTGGCAATCATCGAGATTCGCAGTTTTCCATTTTTATAGGTCTATCAAGGAGACACAGTGGGGGCATTCATTTGTATGCTGGCACCTCCCCAATTGTTAATGAGGCTTTGTTGGTGCTGCTTCCACGAACAGGCTCTCCTGACCTCCCAGAGATGCGCGGCGAGTCTCGGGCATCAGCCGAAGTGTTTATTTTTTGGTAGCAATTTCCCCAAAATATGATGCTGAAACGGTTTCTGCTGCCTGCAAACACAAGTCAGTTCTACCGGTTTTTAATCAGAGTTTTTTCCAAGGAAGGATTTATGAAACAAGCCAGTTAAATGTCGAGTTATTTTTGTTACGTGTATTATATCCATGAGAGAATGAAATTGTTTCAAAGATTTTCAGTATGGCTGGTGGAAGGTATATGTAAGAAGATATATGCAACCAATCTTTTAAAAGACTGACACTTATCTAAGCTATGTTTTAAACAGTATTCACAAATACAAGTAGATAGGCGTTGGTTGGTTTTTCAGTCTGGATTTGTTTCACCCACATGTAAATTCAAAAAACAGTTGTTATTTTTGTTCTGACGTTCTGGAGGTGTTTTCTAAATGTTCAGCGACAGTATGATAGTAAACGATCAAATCATCAAGAGGAGCTAAAGCATGCCGCAAGGCACAACTCTGTTGGCCTCTGATATTTTTCTGGTGCATTTTTCAGACCCTGGACCATTCTTACATATCTGAATGAGCTAAAAAGCCAGACAAAGCTGGATCCATCGCTGTCTGGTTCATGAATGCAGCCATTAATTGAAATCCTTTACCCCAGCCCCCCGATCTGTTATGGGTTAAGTGCATTAACTGAAGACAATTCTCCCATCTGGAAACTAATACTTCAAGCTCTGAATAATAATATCAATGCAATTATCATGCAGATCTTTCATGTCACCATCTATTGCTTTCAGGTCGACTAAGTTCCTGTCTCTTAACTCTTTGCACGCAGAGCCATTGATAAATTTTTTGAAGTTTTCTCCTGTTGCCATTTAGCAAGCCTCTAGGATGGTTTTGGTATTGTCTTCATCTGGTAACTTAGCGATGACTTCTAAATGCATTTTGATAGTATTGAAAATTGGAGTAAAATGTTGCACGTGAAATGCAATACGCCATAAAACCTCCAGACAATGGGATGAACAATCCCTCAGACTTGGTTATCCACCTCTTCAGATTCCTGTTGGAGGCTGATCATGACACTGACCAAGATTCTTATCAAATTGAGCAAGCCTGGTCGTGAGACAGTCATGTTGAGGTCCTAGCCTTTTTTGGGATTATTGTATCCTGATCCAGTAACTCCTCCAGAGACCACACGGCTCAATAAGACAGAAAACCATTTGTGTTCTAATATAACATGGACAAGTTTCTAATCTAACATGCACAAATCTCTAACATGCTCAAAACGTCTAACATGCACAAAATTTCCAACCTGCACAGAATTTCTAACATGCACAAAATGAGTAGATCAATATGTAATAATGCAAATCGATACTGTAGTTAATGTAAGTCATTATCATAATGATTTGCGATGTAAATAAACTATCAGTTATTAAGTAACATAATCCCCCAAGTAACTTGGTTTTTTCACAAATAGACCGGACCTTGTGGAAACATTAGAATCCTTAACAACCTGAGGAGTTTCAGAAGGGTCAGGGAGGCAAACTACAGGAGATTCTGGCGGTTGAGGAGGTTCAACTTCTGGTAGTCCTTGAACTAATACCGGCAGTATAGGCAGAGTAAGTGTCTACGATTATGATGCAATTGTTTACCATTAACATCAATAAAATATGATCTTTCATAATTATCAGCAACTGCTATTACTCCTGCCAGTTGCCAAGTGTCTTTGGTAGACTTTTTGTACCTCACTATTTCACCTGGCCTCAGTG
Organism: Tubulanus polymorphus; assembly: GCF_964204645.1. Classification (NCBI taxonomy): domain Eukaryota; kingdom Metazoa; phylum Nemertea; class Palaeonemertea; order Tubulaniformes; family Tubulanidae; genus Tubulanus; species Tubulanus polymorphus. Next base: position 8,955,420 of record NC_134028.1, on the reverse strand, counting down.
TAGGCAGTGATTTAGCTGCTCTATCATAATATTTCTTGTTCAACTGTTGCCTTGACTGAAGACGCAAGCGATCGCTATTAGAATTGGATGGTTTTAGGATAACTTTGGCAACTGGCAGTCTGGTTTTCAGACGTCTACCCATCAATAACTCCGATGGGCTTTTACCCACACCCTCAAGAGGTGTATCTCTGTATGCCATAAGAGCGAGGTAGATGTCTCCACCAGACTCCTCAGCTTTTGTTAACATGTTTTCAACTGTTTGTACAAAACGCTCAGCTTGTCCATTTGATTGTGGAAATGTTGGACTGCTAGTATCATGAACAAAGCCCCAGTCTCTGGCAAAGTTCTGAAAGTCTCTACTAGTAAACTGCGGTCCATTATCACTTCAGGTAATGTCTGGTATTCCATGACGAGCATAGATTGACTTCAATGCGTTAGTCGTTGATTTACTCTGTTCATCTGGCAGTAATGCAACTTCTGGAGTAGAAGTCAACGCAGATGAGATAATCCCGTTGTCTGAAATGAAATAAATCGCATGCCACCTCAGCCCATGGACGATCAGGCATTTCGTGAGGAATTAATGGTTCCTTGCGATGTGCGTTTCTCTTTTCAAGACATAGTTTGTAGCGCAATACCAAGCGTTCAATGTCTGTTAAGAATTCCCCTGCCTGGTGAACCCTCTTCTCAATTTTGATGATATTTCGCCATTTTAACCTCCTTATGGGGTCACAAATATACACAATAGCACCTGTAACTTTGGTGACATGGGTGGCATATTGAAAAATTTTCATACCAATGAATGCCGGAGTTAAAAATCGGTTATCCAAATTCCCCCCAACCTGTAAAATGACAATATGCGGCATATGTATCTTTATGGATGAAGTAATACCCATGTCATGAAATTTATCTATTGTGGCACCACCGATACCAATTAAAATGGAGGCAGCAATATCTATATCGGAAATACTCCAATCGGCCATGAGGGAGGGGAGACTACCTCTGTTCCCCGACACAAACTCGCCCAAATGGCGGAAATAACTATGGCTAACAGCTCAATGTTACCCCTGTAGTAGAATTGACCATTCGACTTCAGAGAAGACAATAAAACCACAAAGCAAAGTCTACTCATGTCAGCTGAAATGCACTCCCAATTAATTAAAAGTCAATGGTGAAAACTTATGTACTGGCGTATGTATATGACGTGAAGCATTGATGCTTAAAGATAAATTGCTATTACTAAATGTATAAAATGCTGATCTTAAAAATAGAAATAGGGGACACAACTACAGGATGCTCAATGAAATTAAAAACCTGTGAAATATAAAAGTCCACTTTAGGATGCTGATGATGATCTAAGGGAACATATTTATTGAATCCCAACAGAACTTGTTGGAATCAAGTTGCAGCCTTTCCAAAATAGAGATGGATTCATGAGCCCAGATTTCTGCACCATACAATGCTTTTAGAAGAATCATTGTATCAAATAGTTGACTCAAAAAGTGGAAGGATAGGTCAAATAGTTTACCCTTTTTGTAGCAGTACATAGCCTTAAGACTTGTTCAAGTCTTCTCTTTTCTTCTCTTAGAATCCATTTGATGATAATACTGTACCCAAGATACAATAACCCGTGACACATTCGATTGTTTCTCCATTTGAATAAAAAATTGGTTTTGTTAACCGTTCGGACTTCCAGAAAATTGCAACTTTGGATTTCTCCACGTTGATTTTTAACCTCCCGTGTGTCTGTCAGCAGAATTGTGTCGTCAGCATACATTAAAATCATTATGAGAGAAATCCCACAATAACAAAGCCAAGATTGAAAAATTCTATATCAGAATGATTGTATTTGAGGAGCGATGTTTTGGCTAACAAATAAGATTATTCATATTTTTGTATGAATATCCTGTTATTTGATTTTGTTCTCAGTACGCCTGATGATGGCTGAAACGTCGCATCTCAAATACAATCATTCTGATGTAGAATTTTTCAATCTTGGCTTTGTTATTGTGGGATTTCTCTCATAATGATTTTAATGTATGCTGACGACACAATTCTGCTGACAGACACACGGGAGTTTTCGTCGACTTCAGTTCCGGTTGGGGTTCTGGCCTGTTTGTTTCTCGAAAGTTTATAATTTTCACAGTTCACAAACACAAACAATAATCTACTGAAAATTTATTGTCTTATTCATGCAACTAATTTTCCCTGTACACTTTTCCACCACAAGAAGCCAGAGGCAACAACTTGTATAACCCGATGAATACTTCTTAATTTTCTTGAATTTGTTAAAGCATTTAATAAAGACCCTGTTTGGTGGCAAAATGTAACCACTACCGAATGGCTGTGGAGGATTCCACCAAAGCTGATTGACGCGGCTAAAATCCATCTCCAGCTTCCCACTCTTGGTCTTCATGAAGAGGGTTTTGGTGATCCAGTTCTGTTCATATTCGGACAGAGCTTTGCGCCATTCTGGTAAAAGCAAGCGGTGGTCGTTATCGATCGCAGTTGATTTAGTCTGTGTTGTAGTTGTCGTAGTCGGTGTTGTAGTAGTCGTAGACGTTGTTGCTGTAGTCCGTGTTGTCTGAAAGGCTAGATAGAGAAAAATAGAATATGAATTTACTATCTCATTCCTGATTGAGGTTTATAGAATAAGAATTTTAAATCACCATAAAGTCCGGTTCAATTTCACTGAAAAAATAAAACAAAAAACAGAATGATAGAAAACCGTAATGTAACCATCTAAATAGCTATAAATGAGGAATAAGAGTGACTCACTGGAAAAATGAGATTACGTAGAGTTGCATAGTTGGCATGTGCGACTAGATCCGTGACACTGAGAAAAGTGAGCCAAATTGATGTGTTGAGGAAGTACAATTTGAAAGGTATGTGCCCAGAATTCATTTGATTGTCATCATGATGTATAAATTGAATCTACAATAGAAATATCAGTAGAATTAAGATATATCACCAGATAACTGCACTTCAAGAGTGATGACACTTGTCAGTAGATCATCATCATCATCAGATGGCATCGAGACGTTCTCAGTTGTAGTCGCTGAACTTGGTTGATTCCTGGTTGTAGCAGTTGGCCGACTCCTAGTGGTCACAGTTGGTTGGCTCCCGGCTGGTTGAGTCTAACAAGCTTCTGTGAAGATAAGAAATTTTCATAAATAGTACAAGCACAAAACAACCCTGATATCAATCAATCTGACTGTATATTGAAAACTTGTCTTGAAATCGTAGGTTTCACACGCTCTTGATGGAAAGCTCTCCTCCTCTCAATCCATTCCTTGGCTTCGGGAAACAGCCTCATGTATTTGAAGAGGGCTTTCTTGTTGTCAGCATGGGTCTTGTGGTCTTTCTTGGGATGTGGTTTTTGCTTCTCACATTCATCCATGACGTAGAGGTTTACTGCAAAGCCAAGAGCATTAGAGAGTATCCACTGAAATTTCATACCCTTAAACTTACCAATTGAAGTGTATACTGGCCTAACAAATGTTTCGGGTTTGATCTCCGGACTGGGCAACCTGGCGCATCGCATCTGCCAAAACTTTCTCCGCAGGGTCTTGGGTTGCCCAACCACTAGTGGCTTCATGGTTCTTGGTGGCATCGGTGTCAAACGTGTCAATCGTACAATTTTTTAGGCGGAAAATTTATTCCATGCTAGAACAAGAGAAACATCAATTAAACATCGAACTAATTGTAAGGGTCCAGTTTCACATAATTTTAATTTACATCTTACATATGAAAGTAATTACATCAACTAGGTAGTTGAGAAATTAGCAAGCTAGGGCTTTATCGTCATTGGAAATCAAAACATTTGAATTGATAACCACATTGGCCTATGTTTCGATAACCAAGTCTTTGTGAGCGCAAGTGGAAGTTTAATTGACACCGAGGATGATAATCACAATGTTATTCTTGGAAGTTGTAGAAATTCTGATGGTTTAGTCGGTTAACAACCAAACCATAATAGAAATTTGTCAGTATCAGCAAAACAACAGTGGGAAGCCCTGAAAAGTTATTTCCTATCAGATGCAGGATCGGTTTCTTGGCTGGACGCAATTATAGAAAAATAGATCAATCAATGTTATAGATCCTGTATCAGTCACTGTATGAAAAATAAAGAATAAATATAGTTCAATATTCAATATAGTGCAATATTTTGTAAGAGATGATTATTGTTACATACATATTATAATATTCTTTGAAGATAAAATCAAATAAAATCCCATGAGATTGAGTGAACTTATTTCTTTATCTTAGTACTTCATACTAACCTCCAAATTGGAAATTGTAGTTCGCATTCCAATGTGTGGTTGGAGAAATTGGAGTTTCTCCAAAAGCCATGCAGCTTTCCTTGACTTTTTAGTGGCACTACTGCCACTTGCTGCCGGATTCTTGTCCTTGGTGTACTGGGTTTGTAGGCTCATCAAGTGTTTTTGAACCTGTTCAACTGAAAAATATCAAAAATCGTAAAACTGTTTTATATCGTTTCAAAAAAGGAAGTGGTTATTTTGCCAGATCCGGTCACCGACTTCTGAACGATATTTTGCCGGATATTGTCTCTAATTGGCTAATTGACCCCGCGCGCAGAGAGGTGTACGACTTAGAAAATTCGAAGGAAGTGTGGAGAACATAGAGAAAATAGAGCGGATAGAGCGAGACTCGAACCCAGGCCAGTAAATTACTAGTGCAGCATCATACCACTAGACCACCGAGCTCGCTTAAAACCACCTGAATGTTTTAACTACATATAGCCACACCTTACCCTAACCCCTTCCTTAGTTGTGAAACGGAACCCTCTGGACCCTCTTCTCACCCTCTTGACACTAGTAACCCTATCGAAACCCAATAGAATGATTTTATTGTTGCATAATATATGGATCGGGCAAAATATCTTATAAACGTCAGTAACCGGATCCGGCTAAATAACCACTTCCTTCAAGAAATTGGCTGAATGAAGTGAATTTGAATTTAACTTGATAGCGGAAAAGTGGAATAAATACTGGTCATATCCAGCGCGAAAGCTATGTCGTGTTACGCCTTAGCTTTTTTTACATGGTCCCTATAAGAATCACAGGACACGTCGAACAAACATGGCTTTCCGACCACATTTCCACCAATTTGTCCTCTTTCGGTATATCCCATGCCGATTCTTGTTCGTCTGTCGGGGCTGCCATTTTGTGAATGCACATGATTTCTACCTTGGCGCTGATTCGTCGCTAGTAGCTGCACACTACGCGATTTGCTGCCGATCCTGACAATGGTTGCCAGTGACCGCACACTTGGTGATTTCTCGGAGATTTTCGTCGTGGCTTAAGATAATTATTTCACAAGTGTCCTGAGCAACATCAGAATAGAAAAGTCAATTGTGTTCAAGGTAATAATTGCGGAGCCTTCCACAGTGTATGCTGTCTCTGAATAGTTTTGCTGAACACTGGTGAGTCACGTATAAAACTTTTGGCACACTTGTTAAGATCCTACACTTAAATATTGAAATCCTAATCCCAACTAAGTATGAGACCATGTAGTGCTTCACCATGTGGTGCTGGATCATTTTAATTGCAATATATATCCACTTAACTGAATGCATTTCGTGGCATTTGTTCCAGGTAGTTGCGCTCTCTTGAGTTCTTTGTTCCGCAGTGAAGTATGATCACCTCATATGCTTCCCCGAATAACTAAGCACCCATTCATCTAACTTGGCAATCATCGAGATTCGCAGTTTTCCATTTTTATAGGTCTATCAAGGAGACACAGTGGGGGCATTCATTTGTATGCTGGCACCTCCCCAATTGTTAATGAGGCTTTGTTGGTGCTGCTTCCACGAACAGGCTCTCCTGACCTCCCAGAGATGCGCGGCGAGTCTCGGGCATCAGCCGAAGTGTTTATTTTTTGGTAGCAATTTCCCCAAAATATGATGCTGAAACGGTTTCTGCTGCCTGCAAACACAAGTCAGTTCTACCGGTTTTTAATCAGAGTTTTTTCCAAGGAAGGATTTATGAAACAAGCCAGTTAAATGTCGAGTTATTTTTGTTACGTGTATTATATCCATGAGAGAATGAAATTGTTTCAAAGATTTTCAGTATGGCTGGTGGAAGGTATATGTAAGAAGATATATGCAACCAATCTTTTAAAAGACTGACACTTATCTAAGCTATGTTTTAAACAGTATTCACAAATACAAGTAGATAGGCGTTGGTTGGTTTTTCAGTCTGGATTTGTTTCACCCACATGTAAATTCAAAAAACAGTTGTTATTTTTGTTCTGACGTTCTGGAGGTGTTTTCTAAATGTTCAGCGACAGTATGATAGTAAACGATCAAATCATCAAGAGGAGCTAAAGCATGCCGCAAGGCACAACTCTGTTGGCCTCTGATATTTTTCTGGTGCATTTTTCAGACCCTGGACCATTCTTACATATCTGAATGAGCTAAAAAGCCAGACAAAGCTGGATCCATCGCTGTCTGGTTCATGAATGCAGCCATTAATTGAAATCCTTTACCCCAGCCCCCCGATCTGTTATGGGTTAAGTGCATTAACTGAAGACAATTCTCCCATCTGGAAACTAATACTTCAAGCTCTGAATAATAATATCAATGCAATTATCATGCAGATCTTTCATGTCACCATCTATTGCTTTCAGGTCGACTAAGTTCCTGTCTCTTAACTCTTTGCACGCAGAGCCATTGATAAATTTTTTGAAGTTTTCTCCTGTTGCCATTTAGCAAGCCTCTAGGATGGTTTTGGTATTGTCTTCATCTGGTAACTTAGCGATGACTTCTAAATGCATTTTGATAGTATTGAAAATTGGAGTAAAATGTTGCACGTGAAATGCAATACGCCATAAAACCTCCAGACAATGGGATGAACAATCCCTCAGACTTGGTTATCCACCTCTTCAGATTCCTGTTGGAGGCTGATCATGACACTGACCAAGATTCTTATCAAATTGAGCAAGCCTGGTCGTGAGACAGTCATGTTGAGGTCCTAGCCTTTTTTGGGATTATTGTATCCTGATCCAGTAACTCCTCCAGAGACCACACGGCTCAATAAGACAGAAAACCATTTGTGTTCTAATATAACATGGACAAGTTTCTAATCTAACATGCACAAATCTCTAACATGCTCAAAACGTCTAACATGCACAAAATTTCCAACCTGCACAGAATTTCTAACATGCACAAAATGAGTAGATCAATATGTAATAATGCAAATCGATACTGTAGTTAATGTAAGTCATTATCATAATGATTTGCGATGTAAATAAACTATCAGTTATTAAGTAACATAATCCCCCAAGTAACTTGGTTTTTTCACAAATAGACCGGACCTTGTGGAAACATTAGAATCCTTAACAACCTGAGGAGTTTCAGAAGGGTCAGGGAGGCAAACTACAGGAGATTCTGGCGGTTGAGGAGGTTCAACTTCTGGTAGTCCTTGAACTAATACCGGCAGTATAGGCAGAGTAAGTGTCTACGATTATGATGCAATTGTTTACCATTAACATCAATAAAATATGATCTTTCATAATTATCAGCAACTGCTATTACTCCTGCCAGTTGCCAAGTGTCTTTGGTAGACTTTTTGTACCTCACTATTTCACCTGGCCTCAGTGTAGGCAGTGATTTAGCTGCTCTATCATAATATTTCTTGTTCAACTGTTGCCTTGACTGAAGACGCAAGCGATCGCTATTAGAATTGGATGGTTTTAGGATAACTTTGGCAACTGGCAGTCTGGTTTTCAGACGTCTACCCATCAATAACTCCGATGGGCTTTTACCCACACCCTCAAGAGGTGTATCTCTGTATGCCATAAGAGCGAGGTAGATGTCTCCACCAGACTCCTCAGCTTTTGTTAACATGTTTTCAACTGTTTGTACAAAACGCTCAGCTTGTCCATTTGATTGTGGAAATGTTGGACTGCTAGTATCATGAACAAAGCCCCAGTCTCTGGCAAAGTTCTGAAAGTCTCTACTAGTAAACTGCGGTCCATTATCACTTCAGGTAATGTCTGGTATTCCATGACGAGCATAGATTGACTTCAATGCGTTAGTCGTTGATTTACTCTGTTCATCTGGCAGTAATGCAACTTCTGGAGTAGAAGTCAACGCAGATGAGATAATCCCGTTGTCTGAAATGAAATAAATCGCATGCCACCTCAGCCCATGGACGATCAGGCATTTCGTGAGGAATTAATGGTTCCTTGCGATGTGCGTTTCTCTTTTCAAGACATAGTTTGTAGCGCAATACCAAGCGTTCAATGTCTGTTAAGAATTCCCCTGCCTGGTGAACCCTCTTCTCAATTTTGATGATATTTCGCCATTTTAACCTCCTTATGGGGTCACAAATATACACAATAGCACCTGTAACTTTGGTGACATGGGTGGCATATTGAAAAATTTTCATACCAATGAATGCCGGAGTTAAAAATCGGTTATCCAAATTCCCCCCAACCTGTAAAATGACAATATGCGGCATATGTATCTTTATGGATGAAGTAATACCCATGTCATGAAATTTATCTATTGTGGCACCACCGATACCAATTAAAATGGAGGCAGCAATATCTATATCGGAAATACTCCAATCGGCCATGAGGGAGGGGAGACTACCTCTGTTCCCCGACACAAACTCGCCCAAATGGCGGAAATAACTATGGCTAACAGCTCAATGTTACCCCTGTAGTAGAATTGACCATTCGACTTCAGAGAAGACAATAAAACCACAAAGCAAAGTCTACTCATGTCAGCTGAAATGCACTCCCAATTAATTAAAAGTCAATGGTGAAAACTTATGTACTGGCGTATGTATATGACGTGAAGCATTGATGCTTAAAGATAAATTGCTATTACTAAATGTATAAAATGCTGATCTTAAAAATAGAAATAGGGGACACAACTACAGGATGCTCAATGAAATTAAAAACCTGTGAAATATAAAAGTCCACTTTAGGATGCTGATGATGATCTAAGGGAACATATTTATTGAATCCCAACAGAACTTGTTGGAATCAAGTTGCAGCCTTTCCAAAATAGAGATGGATTCATGAGCCCAGATTTCTGCACCATACAATGCTTTTAGAAGAATCATTGTATCAAATAGTTGACTCAAAAAGTGGAAGGATAGGTCAAATAGTTTACCCTTTTTGTAGCAGTACATAGCCTTAAGACTTGTTCAAGTCTTCTCTTTTCTTCTCTTAGAATCCATTTGATGATAATACTGTACCCAAGATACAATAACCCGTGACACATTCGATTGTTTCTCCATTTGAATAAAAAATTGGTTTTGTTAACCGTTCGGACTTCCAGAAAATTGCAACTTTGGATTTCTCCACGTTGATTTTTAACCTCCCGTGTGTCTGTCAGCAGAATTGTGTCGTCAGCATACATTAAAATCATTATGAGAGAAATCCCACAATAACAAAGCCAAGATTGAAAAATTCTATATCAGAATGATTGTATTTGAGGAGCGATGTTTTGGCTAACAAATAAGATTATTCATATTTTTGTATGAATATCCTGTTATTTGATTTTGTTCTCAGTACGCCTGATGATGGCTGAAACGTCGCATCTCAAATACAATCATTCTGATGTAGAATTTTTCAATCTTGGCTTTGTTATTGTGGGATTTCTCTCATAATGATTTTAATGTATGCTGACGACACAATTCTGCTGACAGACACACGGGAGTTTTCGTCGACTTCAGTTCCGGTTGGGGTTCTGGCCTGTTTGTTTCTCGAAAGTTTATAATTTTCACAGTTCACAAACACAAACAATAATCTACTGAAAATTTATTGTCTTATTCATGCAACTAATTTTCCCTGTACACTTTTCCACCACAAGAAGCCAGAGGCAACAACTTGTATAACCCGATGAATACTTCTTAATTTTCTTGAATTTGTTAAAGCATTTAATAAAGACCCTGTTTGGTGGCAAAATGTAACCACTACCGGTTGAGGTATGTCAGTTCCTCAATCAAAAGATCAAAAGTCTAAAACGCATAGTTGCCAGATCTTTGGCCTTGTTTCGTCCTTAAAGGCCCATTGGTATGAGCAGTAGATAACTGGGTGGTAAGCACTTGGGATTCTGCACAGTCGGCACTTCCCACTACAGCTGGAGGCAGTGTGATGCTGTAGTGTTTGTTTATACTTCCATTTGAGCTCAGGCTAATAAACTGTCACAGCCAATTTAAATTGCTCACGTTAATATCAGACTACGAGAATTAAAGAATAGAATTACCGTAATCAAGTTTCAACCATTTTTATTAACACTAATTCCAATAATCATAATCCGAGAATAGTTTGTCTATGTAAAGATTCCATATATTTCTCCGATAGTTAAATGTGCAACTCTTTTCTTCTGTTTTTTACAGTTTTTACTGTCTCCTGGCCGAATTCTGATACTGGTGTAACCTCGGTCAACGTTTTCATTCTAGTGGCAAACAGCAAAATTTGCTCTCATGTTGTATTGTTCATCGCTGAATGATATGCGTTTGTCCTGAAACAAGTTCATCACATTGTTGAAGGATTCGACATAAAACGAGTCCCTTCAGTAGATGAAGCATTCTGGATGTTTGTACAAATAAGTACTACGGAAAACATTTCTCAACAGATTTTCCGCCACTGTTGACATAATGACTACCATTGATGGTTGGTAATACGGATCTGTCGTGCAGCGCGATTCTGTACTTCAGTTTTGATGTTCATTTTTATAATGAACTACGAGATTATCCAAGTTGTCTCTTGAGTTTTTGGTTTACCTTTGTCAGCAGTATGAGCTTGGCATTGAGTCAATTCATGTAAAATCGCGGTACGTTTTTTTTATGTGAGCATTTTTTTCATTGGTTCTCGGGTTAAACGACGTATAATGCAATTGAAGACATGACGAACCTCCGTCGATGACATGGTCAACATGACATGGTCAACATGACATGGTGAGTTAAAATTCAACGAAAAACTGTTTTTGGCGGGAATATTCTTAGCTCTAGCGTATAAAATTGCAATGACCTCGATTGGGGGCGTCGTCTCTACGAGCGAATGTGATTGGCTGTTTTTGGGATATACGGGGAATTCCGGCACTACTAAAATAATTATGGGAAAGCCATTAATGGCGAACGTTTCATTGGAGTAGGTGCCGTATATGGGCGAATCTTAAATGCTCATTGCTGGGGAGAAATATAATTATTTCACAGCGCCATAGGTATTGTTTCATTTTAATACCCGGTGATTGTGTTGATAGAGATCGAAGTGAAGCGAACGTTCACTACATTAGGCCTCCACGTGTTGCGAGGGGCGCTAACATAAGACTTGCAAACACAAACACGCTCATACACACTACTATATGGTGATGCCGTAACGCTGCTTGGCGCGTGCACGTTTGGTATGATAACAGGCTTGAATAATCATCGTAGCAGAAGATGAGCACTGTGTTTTCTGTTTGTAATTTGTAATTAATTGTAATTTCTTGTGACCTGAAAATACTAAGCATCAAACTATAGGTATAGGTCGAGGTCTGAATATTGTAGTGGTAAATTCCAGGGTTTAAAACGATCTAATACTACGCCCCGGTGTTTTAGCTTGTTTAGATATCATATGAATTTTATTTGAATATCTTTTCATATTGTGAAAAATATTTTTTTGAAAATATAAAATAGTTTCCAATGCCGCGCCTTCCTGTACCCTACGAAATTTTGGCCCATAAACAAATGTTTATCTTTGGTCTTATTTGACTACAAAATAATTCTTTAAGAAAAATAAAATACAATATAAACTTCTAGAACTTTGAAGTCACGATTTAAAAAGATTTTTCAAGCAATGCCCTTACTCCAAACAACCTCTAGCTTTCAAGGTAAACCACACTTTGCCCATGGGCAGTTTATTTGGATCCTGTTTACAATTTCTGATATCTCACTGCATGTGTGTTCCAATTGCTTTGGACTTATCTTGGAGTTGCTCGTGCCAAGTTCCATGGTTTTTCTGAGCACCGGCTGACACTTTTTCAATCCCTCAAGGCATTTTTTATTTTGTGACACGTATCATTTTGGTTCGTAGCCCCTTGATCTCTCATGAATTTATTAACTGATGCACCATTATCATGGCTATGAATTCCGATCTTCAAACCTTCGTTGTCTTTTGTTGATCTAATGTACTCGTAAATACGCTCTGTAGCTCAACGCTCATGACGCTGCGACACTAGATCATCCGATTTGGTGACATGTTCATAGCGTAAAACTTTGTTACTTTTTTTACCAACAACTGCCACAACACTGCTGTCTTTGGCATTTTTGTGCCACCCGTGCCGTGCGTCAGTCATTATATTGATGGTGCCTGGGTTCTCATATATTGCGATCTCTTCTAAAAGAGCGTTTTCAATACTTTTATCATGTTCTTCTTGCGCGGCATCTACATAACTACTTTGAATTTTTTTCAATCTTTCGAAATTTTGCCGATACCACTGCCTTCCGTAAGACGTTGATAGGCTATGTATATCATCCCTGAAGTGAGTAATCCATGTGATCGACGTCACACTTGTCTGTGTTCACACAGTTTGCTACATCAATGTTGACAGTATCTGGCGAATTGTGTGCAAGCCAGTAATCCAACATATTTTCCATTACTGTAGCATTACTGGCTAATCTAATCATTTGCTTCAACATTCTTGTTTTTCTCTAAAATGTTCTTTTTCACGGTATCATCTCCAGATATTTCGAGTTTGAAACTTTTCGATCGCCTTCTTTTTGCAGAATCCCCAATATTCTACATTTTGATAAAACAGGTCACAGAAATTGAAATGTCAGTTGTCTTTGCTTTGAGTGAACGTAAAAGACTGAATAGGCACAAAATCCACTATCCCTAAATTTCAGTTAGAAAAACTATGGACTCGGCCATGGACTCATTGTAAAATGCTATTTAGGGAACTTTGAGTATTATGTGCTGTTGCTATGTCACTGGCCTTTAATTTCAGTGTGGGTGCATATGTGACCGGTGCTGGCCAAATGAGTCACTTGGGCCAAAACTCAATATAAGTGATACATACATATTCTAAAGTACTTTTTATGAACTTTCCAATGGTGTATAGATTATTAAGATTGGATGAAAAATGAAAAAGTTATTAGATTTCCAGTTTCGGAAAATATTGTGATAAAACTTACCAAAAGTGGAGAAAATCAAGGTTAAAAGCCGGCGACTTTTGTCCAAAAAATTTCCTTAGCAACCATCCTCCAAAATACATGAAATTTGGCTGAGTTATTAAACACTATATTATAAAACATCCAAAAGTTATAAATGCATAGATAAAAAACTTTTTCTACAAACTAATATTATTTTGAGGTACTTGTCAGGTCTTATCAGGTACTTATCAGGCCGAATTACCACGTGTTACACCTGACCTGAGCATGATTTAACAAACAGTTTACAAGTTTTTGTAGCACTATAAATGCAGTTTAACTATACACACATTGTCTAATTATCCACACCATGCACTAAAGGCCACTTTACTGAACTCTAGCCCTTTTTTGAGGGGGGTGTAATATCCTCATCTGAGTCCTCATTCACTGGAAGCACAATGTCATCTGGTCTAGGACACGTAATGTCACGGGTTTCAACTGTGCAAAACTCCCTTATCTTTTGATACAAGTATGTCTGCCTAGCATTTTCCAGTCCTGGTGGTGGTATAACTGCAGGTAAGTCCAAGGAAGGATGAACATTCACTTTCTTGAGAAGATTGACAGCAATTTCTTGTGAATCGGAATACTCACGGACAAATACAGTACCCGGAGACTCAGCACCAAACCTGCAAAAAAGAATATGACAGTTTGTACCATACAACATGGAAAGGTTTAAATGCATCGTCAGCTGTAAGGAATTCTTGTCATTAGTTAATCATTAAACCATTATGCAGTGATAAAAAATTCATCCGAAAAATTTTTATCAGATTTTTCCAAGATAGATATTTACATGTATTAGTGTTCTATGGTCCAACTCTTTATTTATATATGAAGAAAGTATATAGAATCCAACAGTTTAATGTGTATATGAAATTATTTCCAACAACAAAGGTTCTTTTCAATTTTCAAAGATATTTTTACAAACCTGAAGTGATGGTACTTTTTGATTCCTGTCATCTTCTTGAAGAAAGGCGCCAGTTTCTCCTGCCAATTATGAAGAGGCACTATCACGGAGCCATCTTCATTACCAACTAGCTGTGCAATGTTCACACCTGTAAGGGTACTTTCCTCCACAACCTGTGCCATGTCCCCAAGGCTGGATACCAATGTCCGCGCCGATATCGCTGTTTCACTAAACCAAAACACCAATCAGGGGCGAACTTCGTATGGCCCGTAATCAGAAAATGCAGCTCAACATGGAAATGAAGACCACACATTACTCTCCACAAGAAGTACCACACAACATAATTGTTTTTGTTTTGCCCGGAACAATTGTCGCAATTCAAATGAACACTGGTCTCTCCTAAACCATAGTGACGGAAGAAATAATCAACATATGAGATCACTGCATTAGAACCTTTGCTGACACAAACAGATTCATCGATGAGAAAGTTGACTTGTTTGGGGAAAGCTTCACAGCAAGTTCCAAACAAACCACACTTCCTTGGTACAAGAAAATACATGGGCCCTGGCTGCATTGGGTCCGACGGATAATGTACTTGTTGGGCGTAGTCAAAAGAATAGTGCATCGACACATTTTTTGAGGAGGGCGCATGCTGTCCCAGATCCCAATTTTTATCCTCAACTGCACGTTTGGCATCCTCGACCAAGCCCTGGTACACTGATCGCTCCTTAGAGACTGTAAGGAGGTGCTGTTCTTGTTCTTTAATTCGCTGCGTTTTTTGATTTTCTGCTAGGTTAGCACTATGGTACACTGCTGTGTTGTTTTTATGACAGACCCAGCACAAATCTGTCATAGTACGTGTTCTCACAATGAAGGGTACAAGATTTCTCCATAATCTCCTGAACGAGTGAGCACTCACCGCACGTTGCCCTACAAACATATAGTTGTGATAAGTAAATAATGCTTAAAATAATAAAAAGGTTGCATCAGAACCACTGAAAAAGAGTATATTTTTATAATAACCATTATGCACAGCGCAACTAATACATGTAGCCTACAATCATAAATAATTCTAGTGTCACGGCTTGACCAGATCTGACCATCAATGGGAAAATTTCGGTTGCTAATGGCAATCTGTGACAATGAATACAGTTTGTATGGACAGTCTGTTTGCTAATATAATGGAAATTTATTTTGATACACTTATCCAAAACTTCCATAGCCGCTTTATACTTTCTCCAAACAGATGCCTTGGTTTCTGTCGATGGCAATAATTTGATGTCGAATCTCTTAAATCCGGGAACTCTACCAGGAAGAACTAAAGCGTGTGCCTCTGCGAAATTGACGATAAACTAGACTACTCGCTGAATGTCATATTTCAGGTAGTGCGGATTAGACTTGTGCCGGCTGATAGTTTTTTTTATCCGTGGAATGAGCCTGTTTTCTTTGTAAAACTTTATCACTGCCGTCAGTTTGTTTTGGCTGATGCTGAAAAAAGAAACAAAGCAAATTAAATCATGAAAAACATTGAAATCCTATTTAGGCCTAAATGGCGTCGCTAATTCAATTCATGCACTCTCTCAAAAAATTTAGTCCATTCTTAGTCCAGAGCCAGTGGTATTCACGGATTAGAGAATCTGAATTCTAACAACGGTCAACCATTACTAGCATCAATTACTGGCTTCCCATTCCCAAGGCACAGCTTTATTTGAAAATTGAGAAAATTAGTAGGCCTAAACTTAGTCTTAGGCCTATCGGTTCTCGCCTACATTTTAACATCATGATTAACAAGATAATAATAATAATAACCTACCTATGAAGAAATTTGAAGGATTCTCTGCATAGCCGTTTCCCTTCCACTAGATAGACAGTTCGCTGCTGTTTACGTTTGGACTGCTCCTTGCGCTTGGATTTGGCCGTCATTTCTGATAGATTCATTGTGGTGCTCAATTTCCCCAGTAAAATTAAGTCCTTTTCATAATCGTTCAAACTTATCATGTTCATGCGCATTGTCCGTACAAAGTTATTGTCTAGTTTGCCATAACATGGCTCGCCATTTGCTAACGAACACCTGTTGCTTTTAGAATTACACGAAAATGTTTTGATGCGTTCTTCCTCGTTATTGAACACAGAATCAGGAGTCTGTACATTTTTTTAATAATTGCGGCAACCTCATTGACGGGGTTGAGAGGAATTATTTCATCATCAGTGCTGCTGCTGTCACTGTCGTCGTCAGATACAGGATAATTATCTTCATGAAGAGATGCCGTCAAAACATTAGTCCTATCATCACTATCATCAGCTAAAAAATCATAGTTCAACACTTCCTCCTCTCCCTCATCATCCTCTTCATCAGAGGAACACTCATCATCTGAGCCAAAAATGAAATAATCACTTACTAAATTCGACAACTGTTCATCTGACACGCCGGTAGTACCACGCAAATTAATTCTAGAAAGTTCATTCAATTGACGGGCGATTGCGTCGTTATTTTGTAGCTTTGAAAGCGCCATAATGAATAAAAACGTCACTGTAAACAATGATTTGACAGATGTTGACCTTTTGATAACGTAACTTGATGATAAACAGCGAAAAAAAACCATTTTAATAGCGCAATTGTTCAGTATAAACACGAGGATTCAAACACGGAAGTAAAATTGGCTTACTGTTTACAACGGAAGCGAGCGCTCGGCCAATCAGAACGCAGTATTCGCGTCCGGTGACCTCTTCATAGCAACAAAGCGTAGATGTTTATGGGATATCCCCCCGATTCTCGCTTCTGATTGGCTGACAGTGATGTCATTTGGAATTTCTTTGCATCATTATTAGAAACTAGATAACGAGAGCTTTCAGTAGATATTTATTTCGTTGGGGTATTCCCATGGCAAGATTGAAATTTTTGCGAATGAAAATAGCGGTTTTTGGACAAAATTTGCTTTGGTTTAAGAAAGATTTAATGAAGACACTATTTAAAAGTCGATTTAAGTGTATTTCAAATAATATTTTACGAGTTTTGATTGGTGTTTCCGATGGAAAACTTATTAAATAATGCAATTCTGTGAAAATAAAAATTTCGAAAATTTCAAGCCATTCAAGTTAAATCGACTGTACTGCAGAATGTATATCTGCGACTTCCGACTCATTTGGCCAGCACGGGTCACATATAGTCAGTGCGTATGATAACTGCTCCTTCTAAGTTAGTTTATTGCTCAAGTTCTAACGTAAATTCATATAATGACAGGATCCAGCGAAGAAAATGATTATATGGAGACAGAAAATAATGGAAATCGCTCACAGAAGCGTAAGTTTGCTATAATGGCGACACCAGTGCAGGAAGAATCCATACGTCATTTCATCAATTTCAACTGCTGGGATATTGATGAACTACCATCCTCCGCAAAGGAATGCGGTGATGATGAATATACAAACTTTCTCATCATGCAAGACCAGTCTGCCATAGAATGTGAAAACTTATTGTCGGCTGTGTGAAACTGACGAAAGTCATCGACAAATGTGGTGGGAATGTGAGCCCGGAGTCCCCAATGAATCAAATCATCGCCCGAGAAAAATCGCGTATAGAAAGTTCTGGACCATGTTGTTCCACCGGGATGCAGTTGCAGGCAATTGATACAAGGCGAAAAAACTGGATGCTTTAGAAAATCATAAAATTGCTGTTTAGTACGGAGAGATATGTTACCGGACTGTGTGCTGAAATGTGTATCATCATGGTATGGCATGGTATCCAAATTTAGCTGATCAACCATATATGGGACACAAGTGGAAGTAAATTATCTTATTATTACAGTTTGGAAATTATTTCTGTTCTAGTAGTTTAAATGAATTGGATTAGATATTGAATAAAATAGTTTCAAGGTATGTCACGACTTTTTCTATGGAATGCTGTATGGATCATTTTATAGGCTAGTATCCAGATATTCATATCATATTTGGTACCGTTAAAAAGCTCACAAAATGAAAGATATATCTAAAGCATTTTGATCATTATTGCTAAAAAAAAGTTTAATCTTTATTATCATATTTGCCTGATAGATCACATTACATCATATGGAGAACCACTTGAGGCGATGACAGGTTTGTTTATCAAGACACTGATAACAACAACTGATGAAGTATGGCTCAGCACCGGAAACCAACTCTAGTGGAAGGAGCTTTATGTCAATCAGTGGTTCAAAATATCAGTAAATCCAACTTCAAAATTCAAATTTTTTGCTGATTGGTTGCATTTGAGGTATAAATTACATTGGATAACGCCTCCCACAACATTCATTTATCTATCTGACAAAAACAATGGTGAAAATGAACCTAGTTTTAGAGAAAACAAGGAAAATATGTACCTAAGCTGGAGCTCAGCACATGATATGGCATCCTCTGACATTGGGCTTTTATACTTCCAGTGGGCCTTTAATAGCAACCAAACAAGGCGAGAGTTGGTACTAGACTGATGATGATTTTATTCTCATGAGAACAAGACATAAATATATGTTTACCAGATGTGGCACATAGTAACTGAAGTTGAAGCATCCATAAACATCTATCAACATCTCCCCTCCCCTTAACGTATTAAATTATTTACATAAACTTGATTTACCACGTAATACAAAATTGAAATTCTTATACATATATTATATCAACTTATACATACATTATATCAACTTATACATACATTATATCAGAATACACATTTTGATTATGTTCAACATCGGTTAAACCAGTAGTACCTTTTTTCAGAATTATATACATATAATACACTTTGGTCATTTGCCTACAGGAGTGATATGATATGTCTTCTTTAAACTCCTTTAAACTATTTCCACTCAATCCACTGCACAAATGCTCAACACAATTACAACTCCAGATCATCCTATAATCGTGGTTCTTGACACTGAATTACGCTGGCCGGTTCGTCATTTGATAGTGGTTCTCCATACTGAATTACATTGGTCCAGTATATCGTTTATCAGTGATTCTCGACATTGAATTACATAGGTCCGATTCTCGTTTAATGGCGGTTTTTTAATAGTGGTTCCCCATACGGAATTTCATTGGTCCGGTTCATGGTTTAATCGCAGTTCTTGACACTGAATTACATAGGTCGGTTCATCCTTTAATTATGGTCCTTGCCACAGAATTTCGCTGGTCCAGTCCATTGTTTGAATGTGTTTCTCGACACTGACATCGGACGGTTCACCATTTAATTACAGTCCTTGACACCGAATTACGTTTGTCCGGTTCATCGGTTGATTGTGGTTCTCGACACTGAATTACACTAGTCTGTTTCATCCTTTGATTGTGGTTCTCGACACTGAATTACACTGGTCGGGTTCATAGTTTCATTGTGGTTCTCGACACTAAATTACACTGGTCTGGTTCATCGTTTGATTCCGGTTCTCGACACTGAATTACACTGGTCCGTTTTATAGTTTAATCGTGGTTCTCGATACTTGATTATAAATGTAAAGATAAATAAACAACCCTTGGGGTACATTGGCTAGGGGAGTAAGCGCCACCAGTACAGATGATGAGCTAAAGAAGGTAATCAAGGAGGAACCCTAAACTAACCCAAACCCGCAGCCCTCCCCGCGTTGAACTAGTTCCATTCCGGAGTTACAAAAAATTATATAAAAAATAACATGTAGCACATTGAAAACACAAAAATACGTAAACAACTTTGACGAACTGCAAAACTGGGTCCAGAGTAAAAAATACACACACTGTTGATTAGCTATGAAACACTTTGGTCATTTGCCTACAGGAGTGATATGATAAGTCTTTGTTGATTCTGTTGGAGGCGAACGAACGATAGTCACCAATAATACTTTAACAGTTTCAACTCCTTTAAACTATTTCCACTCAATCCACTACGCAAATGCTCAACACAATTACAACTCCAGATCATCCTATAATCGTGGTTCTTGACACTGAATTACGCTGGCTTGTTCGTCCTTTGATAGTGGTTCTCCGTACTAAATTACATTGGTCAAGTATATTGTTTATCAGTGATTCTCGACATTGAATTACATAGGTCCGGTTCATCGTTTAATGGCGGTTTTTTTTACTCTGAATTACATCGGTCAGTTCGTCGTTAAATAGTGGTTCCTCATATGGAATTTCATTGGTCCGGTTCATGGTTTAATCGCGGTTCTTGACACTGAATTACATAGGTCGGTTCATCCTTTAATTATGGTCCTTGCCACCTAATTTTGCTCGTCCAGTTCATTGTTTGATTGTGTTTCTCGACACTAAATGACATCGAGCGGTTCATCGTCTAATTACGGTCCTTGACACCGAATTACGTTTTTCCGGTTCATCGGTTGATTATGGTTCTCGACACTGAATTACACTAGTCTGTTTCATCGTTAGATTGCGGTTCTGGACACTGAATTACACTGGTCGGGTTCATAGTTTCATTGTGGTTCTCAACACTGAATTACACTGGTCCGGTTCATCGTTTGATTCCGGGTCTCGACACCGAATTACACTGGTCCGTTTTATAGTTTAATTGTGGTTCTCAATACTTGATTATAAATGTAAAGATAAATAAACAACCCTTGGGGTACATTGGCTAGAGGAGTAAGCGCCACCAGTGCAGATGACGAGGTAAAGAAGGTTATCAAGGAGGAACCCTAAACTAACCCAAACCCGCAGCCCTCCCCGCGTTGAACTAGTATCATTCCGGAGTTACAAAAATTTATATGAAAAATAACATGTAGCACATTGAAAACACAAAAACAGGTAACCAAGTTTGACGAACTGCAAAACTGGGTCCAGAGTAAAAAATACACACACTGTTGATTAGCTATGAAACACTTTGGTCATTTGCCTACAGGAGTGATATGATATGTCTTTGTTGATTCTGTTGGAGGCGAATGAACGATAGTCACCAATAATACTTTAACAGTTTCAACTCCTTTAAACTATTTCCACTCAATCCACTACGCAAATGCTCAACACAATTACAACTCCAGATCATCCTATAATCCTGGTTCTTGACACTGAATTACGCTGGCCGGTTCGTCGTTTGATAGTGGTTCTCCGTACTAAATTACATTGATCAAGTATATTGTTTATCAGTGATTCTCGACATTGAATTACATAGGTCCGGTTCATCGTTTAATGGCGGTTTTTTTTACTCTGAATTACATCGGTCAGTTCGTCGTTAAATAGTGGTTCCCCATATGGAATTTCATTGGTCCGGTTCATGGTTTAATCGCGGTTCTTGACACTGAATTACATAGGTCGGTTCATCCTTTAATTATGGTCCTTGCCACCTAATTTTGCTCGTCCAGTTCATTGTTTGATTGTGTTTCTCGACACTAAATGACATCGAGCGGTTCATCGTTTAATTACGTACCTTGACACCGAATTACGTTTTTCCGGTTCATCGGTTGATTATGGTTCTCGACACTGAATTACACTAGTCTGTTTCATCGTTTGATTGCGGTTCTGGAAACTGAATTACACTGGTCGGGTTCATAGTTTCATTGTGGTTCTCAACACTGAATTACACTGGTCCGGTTCATCGTTTGATTCCGGGTCTCGACACTGAATTACACTGGTCCGTTTTATAGTTTAATTGTGGTTCTCAATACTTGATTATAAATGTAAAGATAAATAAACAACCCTTGGGGTACATTGGCTAGAGGAGTAAGTGCCACCAGTGCAGATGACGAGGTAAAGAAGGTTATCAAGGAGGAACCCTAAACTAACCCCAACCCCGCAGCCCTCCCCGCGTTGAACTAGTATCATTCCGGAGTTACAAAAATTTATATGAAAAATAACATGTAGCACATTGAAAACACAAAAACACGTAACCAAGTTTGACGAACTGCAAAACTGGGTCCAGAGTAAAAAATACACACACTGTTGATTAGCTATGAAACACTTTGGTCATTTGCCTACAGGAGTGATATGATATGTCTTTGTTGATTCTGTTGGAGGCGAATGAACGATAGTCACCAATAATACTTTAACAGTTTCAACTCCTTTAAACTATTTCCACTCAATCCACTACGCAAATGCTCAACACAATTACAACACCAGATCATCCTATAATCGTGGTTCTTGACACTGAATTACGCTGGCCGGTTCGTCGTTTGATAGTGGTTCTATGTACTAAATTACATTGATCAAGTATATTGTTTATCAGTGATTCTCGACATTGAATTACATAGGTCTTGTTCATCGTTTAATGGCGTTTTTTTTTACTCTGAATTACATCGGTCAGTTCGTCGTTAAATAGTGGTTCCCCATATGGAATTTCATTGGTCCGGTTCATGGTTTAATCGCGGTTCTTGACACTGAATTACATAGGTCGGTTCATCCTTTAATTATGGTCCTTGCCACCTAATTTTGCTCGTCCAGTTCATTGTTTGATTGTGTTTCTCGACACTGAATGACATCGGGCGGTTCATCGTTTAATTACGGTCCTTGACACCGAATTAAGTTTTTCCAGTTCATCGGTTGATTATGGTTCTCGACACTGAATTACACTAGTCTGTTTCATCGTTTCATTGCGGTTCTGGACACTGAATTACACTGGTCGGGTTCATAGTTTCATTGTGGTTCTCGACACTGAATTACACTGGTCCGGTTCATCGTTTGATTCCGGGTCTCGACACTGAATTACACTGGTCCATTTTATAGTTTAATTGTGGTTCTCAATACTTGATTATAAATGTAAAGATAAATAAACAACCCTTGGGGTACATTGGCTAGAGGAGTAAGCGCCACCAGTGCAGATGACGAGGTAAAGAAGGTAATCAAGGAGGAACCCTAAACTAACCCCAACCCCGCAGCCCTCCCCGCGTTGAACTAGTATCATTCCGGAGTTACAAAAATTTATATGAAAAATAACATGTAGCACATTGAAAACACAAAAACACGTAACCAAGTTTGACGAACTGCAAAACTGGGTCCAGAGTAAAAAATACGCACACTGTGGATTAGCTATGAAACACTTTGGTCATTTGCCTACAGGAATGATATGATATGTCTTTGTTGATTCTGTTGGATGCGAACAAACGATAGTCACAACAGTTTCAACTCCTTTAAACTATTTCCACTCAATCCACTATGCAAATGCTCAACACAATTACAACTCCAGATCATCCCATAATCGTGGTTCTTGACACTGAATAACGCAGGCCGGTTCGTCGTTTGATAGTGGTTCTCCATACTAAATTACATTGGTCCAGTATATTGTTTATCAGTGATTCTCGACATTGAATTACATAGGTCCGGTTCATCGTTTAATGGCGGTTTTTTACTCTGAATTACATCGGTCGGTTCGTCGTTTAATAGTGGTTCCCCATACGGAATTTCATTGGTCCGGTTCATGGTTTAATCCCGGTTCTTGACACTGAATTACATAGGTGGGTTAATCCTTTAATTATGCCACAGAATTTCGCCGGTCCAGTTCATTGTTTGATTGTGTTTCTCGACACTAAATGACATCGGGCGGTTCATCGTTTAATTACAGTCCTTGACACCGAATTACGTTTGTTGGTTCATCGCTTGATTGTGGTTCTCGACACTGAATTACACTAGTCTGTTTCATCTTTTGATTGCGGTTCTGGACACTGAATTAATTACACTGGTCTGGTTCATTGTTTGATTGTGGTTCTCGACACTGAATTACACTGGTCCGGTTCATAGTTTCATTGTGGTTCTCGACACTAAATTACACTGGTCTGGTTCATCGTTTGATTCCGGTTCTCGACACTGAATTACACTGGACCGTTTTGTAGTTTAATCGTGGTTCTCGATATTTGATTATAAATGTAAAGATAAATAAACAACCGTTGGGGTACATTGGCTAGGGGAGTAAGCGCCACCAGTACAGATGATGAGCTAAAGAAGGTAATCAAGGAAGAACCCTAAACTAACCCCAACCCCGCAGCCCTCCCCGAACTAGTACCATTCCGGAGTTACAAAAATTTATATAAAGAATAACATGTAGCACATTGAAAACACATAAACACTTAACCAAGTTTGACGAACTGCAAAACTGGGTCCAGAGTAAAAAATACACACACTGTGGATTAGCTATAAAACAATAAAATCATATAAAATTTTGTGATAAAGTTATTAAAAAACGAGTCAAAAAGAGGGCAGTTAATCGTCATACCCAAAACCACTTCACCTGTGGAACTGGTCCCAGAGTGGAATTAAACCCTTTACAGCTCAGATCAATCTAGGAAACTTGTCAAAGGAGAGTGTGTGATGGCACCTTTCCCATCCCAGAGTGGGCACTTTCACCCTATCTCTACCACACCTAGATCAAGCAGCAGGAAAAATATGGCCTTTTGATATGTTGGTTCTGGAGGTACAAAAAGAGTAACTGATAGGTCAAAAATCACATTGGCCCCTAATTTCCAAATTGTAGCGGGAGTGCTACAATGGTCTAAGGGGGTAAAATTTTGTAAAAAAACAAATTACAATCACATTATTTATGATTCTAGGCAGTTTATTTTATACCTATGTATATCTGATACAGAAATAACTTTTTATCCATGATATTCAGTGTAACAGTTGTTTGATTTGGTAAGGCACAAGTGGATGTTGCATTTTGTACACTTAATGAAGCTAAATCCACCGACACAGCAACTGTTTTCCGGGCCAACAGCGGTTCGGGGTCTGCCACGTGGTTTTTTATCCGCCTTGCACAGTGCATCTGCCACTTGTGCCTGGAACAACTTCTTCGGCATGTGTCTCTCCTCTAGTATATCTATATCTCTGTGATAAAGAAACCATGCATTTGTCACAGCCATTGTCAGAGTATGGTACCATATGTACATATACCATCTTTTGCTTCGCATCCGAAACTTGCTGAGGCTGCACATCATATCACCAAGATCCACGCCACCCATGAATTTATTGTAGGTGGCAACACACTCTGGTCTGTACACATTGACATGCTCTTTCTTACTGCGGTCATACCACCACACTGTTGAAACTGGGCCAATTGCAATGAAGCTTGAAATCTATGTGACAGCTTTATTATCTTGCCACTTCACAAGTGCGTTGTTTCCATTCTTCTCAACAATGCAGTGGTAGCTCCCTCTTTCACTTTGCTTCATGGCTTTATCTGATTTCAATCAGAACGAACAGTTCCGATGTACCAAATTTTCCTCTTCTTCAGCTGATTGACCACTTCAAAATTCGAGAAAAAATTGTCTGCAAACACTTAGTAGTTCAGAGCAGATTCAAGTTTTGAACATAGCTGCACCACAACATTGCCCCCCTACTACAGTTTTTCGACGGCTGTGCAATGTTGGTGATTCCTTCCAGTTCCTTTCCCCTGATAGACATCAAAATCATAGATACAGCCTGAAACACAAACTTTTTTGGTTTTTTGGGAAGATATTGTCGAAGTAGAGACCGGCCCTTGAAGGCGACCATGATTTCGTCTACGCTGTGATATTCCTCAGCTTCAGCGAGAGCGAGTCTGTCCCAAAGATGAGCTAACCATGGCCGCATTTTCCAGATACGATCGTTTTACTTTTCTTCATTAGACACAGTATTTTCGGCAACGATTTGCAAGTATCGTGCAATTTTCTGAAAGTGCTGACGACTCATATTGTCAGCTACTGCAAGATACCGTGTGCCACATTCCCAATAGGATACCATACTAAGCATGTGGACTAGCCCCATGATGAAAAATACACCCATGAAACTTTCAAGTTCATCGTTGGATTATTCGATTGATCTACCATATTTTTCCAGAGAGTATCGGTTTGATTCATTGACTAACAATGCAATGATATCATTTGTAACAATATGTTTGAAGTACATGTATGGTGTTTTACCAGGATTTGCCACATGGGGCTGCTGATTTCCCCGAAATTCGATATCTGCTGGAGGCACAAATCTGTTGTCTGTGAATTCATATCAAAGGTTATTAAGTGGGACTTCGTCATCAGAATCCGATGCAGTTGAATCAGCATCACTCGACTGTCCTGATTTCCATGAGATACTGGAGCTGATTCTTCATCATCATCTTGTTGATCACGCTCATAGCTCATAACATACTGCATGAATAATCATTATGATTGCACCTCTGTAATCTTTGTATTTTTTTATTTACTACTACAACTACTGTTTTACATGCCACCGGTATTACTGCACTAAATAAATAGTTTAACCTACCTTTATTCAGCTATCTCGGCTTTCGTGTAGGACAAGCACAACTTGAAAGAAACATGTGTACAATTGTCTATGACGTGCTGCCATCTGTTGACTGAATTATCAATTATATGTGTAGCTGTACGGGGCGGATCTAGACGGGAGCACGCGGAGCACGTGCTCCTGTCGTAAATTCTGTGCGCCTTTTTTAAAAAAGTGCGAAAAAATTGTTTCTCTTTTCTCTTAAAGAATTGTTGCAGAATGTCATTTTTGTGTCTTAGGTGCCTGGAAATTGCATTAACACGTTGACTGCCATCTACGAGATATCTCGTAGTAGCAGGTGTACCGCTCCTTGCCACTACGAGATATCTCGTAGTAAGCCCGGAGTGAATGAATTCATTTTTTTTCTGTTTGGCAATGTGGATAACAACATAAATCGAAGTCTGGCAACTCAGATAAACAAGTAATTTTTAAAAAATCAATAACTAACTTTTTTTATCAATTCTTTATTTATTTATGAACATCTAAAAAATCAAATTATATTACGTGATTATTTTCACATCAAAGTTTATAAGGCATCAAATACCTTTCCTAAGTGGAAAGAAATGATTCACCTCACTGTGAATCGATAATAAACATAGTACGATAGAAATTATAGCATTGTTGTCATGGCATTTCTTTAGTTTTGTACATGGTATCTCCTGAAACAAGGGGTTACACATAATGCTGGTTTTCCAGGACAGACATCACAAACGTAACGTGTTTCTTTGCGGTTACCATCTCTTCTGCAAATGCGACATGGCTTTGTTGGGTATTGCTTTCTATCTGATGGGGGAACACATGCAAGATAGTGAAATGCTGCTGGAACATCTGGGTTTAGGGGAGGGGGAACGAGTCTCGTAGCTGGCAACTGGTATAAAACGTTTACCCCCACTGCCAACTACAAGACTCGATTCAACTCTGTTTTCACCATATAATAGGTGTAATACATGCATTAAATGCAATAAAAATCAATGTATGTGGTTTCCGCCTACTTTTCGTTGATTGGTGAAATTGGCAATGTTGAGAAAAAAAATTTTTTGAGTGGCAGTCAACGTGATCTGTGGCCATTGGTTATCATGGTGATAACTCTTTTGTCCTTCCACTGAACAACCAATATATCATCCTTTCGAAAAGCCACAAAATCTCCAACTTTCATGCCTTTACTGGTTTTCAAAATTTTTGGCAGGCCTTTTATATAAGGCATAATTGTTCCAGTCAAATTAAAACCCAGCTCAATCAGTCTCTCGGCTAAATCGACAGACCAAAAGTAACGATCAGCAAATAACCAGTGTCCACAGTGAGCTAGCGGTGGTACCAAGTCAAGTACATGTTGACCAGATTTACCGTATTCGCCTGGATCCGGACCGCCATTATCGTCCTTCCCTACATACAAGTTTTGCTGCCACATATAAGATGAGTTGCTATCAGCTAATTTGAAGAGCTTGAGTCCCCACTTTATAGGATTTTTAGGGCAATACTGGCGGAATGACACACAGCCTTTGAATTTTACCATTGTCTCGTCAACAGCAATGGCCTCGCCCATTTCGTAAAGGGCTTGACTTTGAGCATTTATATGGTCGATCACCCACTTTATCTTGTACGATTTGGAAGGAATGTTTTGCCCATGTGGCAGCAGTTCAGCAACATGAAAGTTCCAGAACAGTAAATAGAACTCATCACGGCTCAAAGATGAGTGGAAGAATGGTATGTTTATTCGGAAGTTACTTGAAAAATAATCTGACAAACGTGGAAGTCTGATGACACCCATATTTATACACATACCCATCAGCGTTCTTATGTCATCCTTTGTTGGGGTTTTCCACTTTTTCAATCTTGAATTCGGTTTCAAGTTCATTCTCGCAATTTTGTCATGAGTCACAGTATCAGTGTTCTGACCATGCGATTGATAATAGCATCTGACCAGAATAGGTTGAAAAAGTCGATTGGCTCTCTTCGCAGCATAGCCGGTAACTGGAAAAGATAAAATTTTATGTGGTCAAGGGCCTGAATAAGCAAATCAGAAATGAAATTGTATAAATCCTTCATTTTCCATAAAAATCTAGGGAATTTTTATGCAAAATAAAATGAATTTATTCACGTGTGTGATCTCCCGAAATTTGTCGGAAAATTTTTGTTTGAAAATAACCCACCCTGTAAACACCATATAAATCTAATTTTTACTTTAGCATTGCTCACCTTTGTACCTGGGTGTCCGACAAATGGTTTCTGTTGCGGATATGTTAGATCATCTTCGCTTGAGACACACAACCAGTCACCATCATCAAATTTTGAGTCATTATTAGGGGGTGGGGGAAGATTTCGGTGGGGGAAGATTTATTCCATCATCTGACTGGCCATCATTTGAGTTGTCCGGTTCAGAATCATCCGACTGTCCCTCTGATTCATCCAGCACCATACTCTCATCTTGAAAATATTCTGAATCGCTGTTATCTGACACGGCATTGTCACTATCGTCACTATCCAAAATTTGATCAATCACGTCAGCCACTTGGATTCGAGAAGGCCTGCGCGCCGCCATGTTGCGTATTATAGTATACTACGATAGTTGTAATGAAAGCTATGACAGTGCAGATCGATAATCTAATAATAGTTCTTATTTCTAACACGAGGCGGCAGTACTATCTAGTGCTGAACTTGCGGTCCTGATTTCCCGAAATTCGTCGGAGCCAGCACCTATTTTAAAAATGGATCCCCGACATTTTTCGGTTTCAGCGCACTAAGGGTTAAAGAGGCTAACTGATACATTTTGGGAACTGTCCAGCATCAAATTACATGTAAATCCACATAACTTGAACTCGAACTTGAACTTATATTTATTGCGCCGTATATAACATTTATACATAGGATAAGACATGCAATAAATTTACAGGACAAAACAATTAAGAATAACATAATAAGAGTACATAATACATGTATCATAAAAAACAAAAGCTTATACAAGAAATAATTAGAAAGGCGCCCTCAGTCTCAAAGCTGAGGAATTACTACAAAACGGGGTCGAGTCTTAGCTTAACCAATTTATCAACCAAATCGCACACAATTGTAGAGATTTCGGGATCGTTGTTATTGTAAGACATCAGAAAAGCGAATTTATCATAGTGAGTCAGGGTCCTGAAATCGGTAAAAGTGTCCAAATACGTGTAAATATCCGACCTGGCACTGTCGGAGTATGAACAGTCGATCAGAAAATGCAGTTCATCGTCAACAGATTGATCTGAGCAAAATTGACAGATCCTATCGGGAACCGGTATTGGAGGTTTGTGATGTCGTCCAGTTTCAATACGGAGATGGTGGGACCCAAGGCGTAATTTGGAGAATTCGCGGCGATTTGTGAAGTTGTTAGCAACAACATAATTTTCTATAATGAAGCGTGACTTAAATAGTTTGTAGGATCGGAGTTTTGGGTTTTTGTTTGAGTCGTTAATTTCTTCGAGCCAAATGGAAGAATAAAGGGCTTTTATTTTAGACTGCAGTAGATTAATTATCTTTTTGGGATGGTTTGACCCTTGATTGCACCAAACACCTGAGAGGACGAGGCATTCCAGAAGTGAGTGGAGACTTGTGCACCAGTTCTAGGTTGAGTGCATAGACGTTAGGTTTTCAAGATACGTTTTATATACCACAGTCGAACTGTCTATTTTACAGATGCGCAGCCAGTAATTGACCATAAGTGGCAAGAAGGTTACAAGTTACTGTCCCAGATCACCACGAACAGCAGCATTAACAGAGCGTTTCTTTACCGGGAGTAGATATTTGCCAAATTTGATGAACCATTTTTCGCAGGGTAGAGAGTTACAAATATCGTAAAAGTTAGATTGGTCTATTTTAGTGATATATAGGCGGAGTCCCATATCTCACTACAGTATCCAATGATGGGGCGTATGAGGCTTTTGAAAAGGCTGTAGGCTGTGGTTAGATTGTTTCTGATGTAATGATGTAATGTTTCTGATGATCACATAACTCAGTCCAGGGACAAAAACAATTCTTTGATGAAACCTGAAATACCTTATTCCTGATATAGAAAATTTTGACCTGGACAATAGTAATAATGAAAATAATTAATTTATATAGCGTAGAACTTTAGAATAATCTCCGCGCTTTAGATCACATGAGACAATGTAAAAAAGACTTTTTCTAAAACAAACGAGTCACACAATTGGCAAAATAGCTAATCTATAAAGAAAAGTCTATAAAGATAAGATAAGAGATTGGACATGCATCTATTTACCCTTGAATATTGACCATATATAGTTTATCATCTTAAGTTAAAACAAAAATACAGTATTTCTTAGACGACAAGATATCAGGTAGAAAGCCTTATTTATTTCATTAAATTTCGTTGATTTTAAATCAAGATCTGGATTAAAATGATGATTTAATATGATAATTTGATCAATAACATAGAGTCATAATAACAAGAGTCATTAATGAAGTATGATAAAGGACGTTCTTAATTGTTAAGTGAATCAAGTGAGTTTTTCATTACCCTATTCGCTTTTTCTTATGATCGAATTATGTAGCAGAGTTAGTAAATCATTTTCGCAAATAAGTGGAAATATTTCACAATATAATGCGCGTTCACAGTTGCCGTGTTGATTCAAATCACTGTCACTATAAGCTATGAGAATTATTTCTATTGAGAGTTCCTGCCAGTTCTAAACTGCTCTCTATTCAATACCTTTACTTGTGCCAGTTTTTTTATTGGAATCTTTACTGTAGATATTCTATTGACTGTGTTTATGTATGTGTGTCTAGTACATGCAGTAATTGATCTCCATAAGATCAGAATTTCTGTCCTGTAGGGTTACAGATGTCACTGCAGTAATTATTAATTGTTACTATGGTCACTTGATTGACGTGAAATCAATGAATGTCTAGTTAGTTTCAGGATTACGGTAAACAA
This sequence comes from Tubulanus polymorphus, assembly GCF_964204645.1. Lineage (NCBI taxonomy): Eukaryota > Metazoa > Nemertea > Palaeonemertea > Tubulaniformes > Tubulanidae > Tubulanus > Tubulanus polymorphus. Next base: position 8,924,237 of record NC_134028.1, on the reverse strand, counting down.
AGGTAAGATTTCAGTGGTAGCGTATTTCACCAATACCTACGCAGCCTTTTCTATCTTGCTATGTGTTGCTAATCTAATTCTGATGGGGTGAGTTAGGAATGATATGACATCGATTTTTCTATTGAATTTCCCATTTCACTTGACCTAACTGTTAAACAATTTGATAATCTGGTTTTTCGTGAAATTATAAAGTTAGTACTTGTTTGTAAACAATTTTTGTCAGCTATCCCTTTTAAGGGTGTATATAGTTCTTAGTAAACCACTTAGCTCTGAGTCGAAGTTATCGAAATGTTCCTCTAGTTACGTCGTAGAAACTTCACTGATCACCTAAGTACATCAAAATCTAGTGCTTCAATTCTAAAATGGCCGGACAACTGAAAAATTCATCAAGTTTCCATAGAAGCCAATGTATTTGAAATTCAGTTTCATTCATGTTAGATAAGTTCCTACCATTTGCTAGCACGTATAAATTTTCTCTTGTTATCTGGAAATTATGATATAATTTGGAAAATGTTACTGTGATGAAGTTGAACTTCTATAGAAAATCTTTTGTTCAGTATTTTCCACAAATTTTACCTGAATTCATTCTCGGATAAAATATACGTAATCTTTATGCGAACAGTTGATTGAATTTCTATCCGTTTGTAGAATTTGAAGATGGCGATGGAAAAGAAAGTGTTGCTGTTTGCATTCGACATGCACAACATACAGTTCAACTACATGGGACAATTTCACTTGAAGATATCGATTCAAAGTAGTTTCAATACCGATCACAGCGCAATTACTGTCGCGGTCAATGACGGGGAACCGGTCGCTCAATATGAAGCGCAAACCGATCAAATTTCTCAAGATGAAGACGAACATTTCTACGAGTTCAAAAATCATAAATTCATTTTCAGTTTGCCACGAGGTTCGTATGCATTTGATTGGCCAGACTCAATGAATAATTTAAACTTAATATTTTTGTATTGATTTGAATGCAACTGATTCAAACTTAATTGGAGCCAGTTTAATTCCTTGAATGAGACAACTCATTGCTAAACCGTTTTTAATCAAATCTTAACAGTATAATGTCTGGTATTTTGTACATGTATTGTATTTTCGAACAGTTGATATGTTTTTGATAAATCTAGTAACTTCCATTTTCTTTAAACGAATCACTTAGTAATCCTTAGTAATCTTTTGTTTTTAGGATATTGTAAAAATGATAACGTACATGATGTTTATCTGCTGGTCCAGGCATTCGAAGTGCAGTCAACTGGTGGTGCTCCGGCTAAACTCGTCGGCGAAGCCAAGTTTGCCATCTATCCACGGACGAACGCACCGCGTATTGATTTAACGGTCGACCGCGGTGATGATCTGTATCACTATACTGATATAATGACTCTTTTACGTACTGTTAGTACTGAGGATATCAATATGCACTGTGGACGTATCAAATTTACAGGTAACTTATTCATTCATCTCCTATTTATATTTCTAGTTCTATGATCTGATGTAAAAATGATCAGGATATTTATCAAGATGAATTTATTTGCACATGGGTTTTCATGGATTAAACTCACAATGAGTTTCTTTAGATTAAACTAATGAAGAGTTTCTCTACTTAACTCATGTGTTTCTATATAGGTTAAACTCATAAGTTTATCTCCATGTTAAAAAGGTTACCTATAGATTAAACAGGGTATATCTATATGTTAAAATCATTATGCATTCTTCTATAGATTAGTCTCATTAATTTAAGTCAAGTTAATTCATAGGTTGAATTTAATTTGAGTTCATTTATAGATTGAACTCTTTAGGTTTTAGCTTTACCAATAATGAATTTGTCTATAAATTCATTGTAAGTTCAACCAAGATTATACATATTTAGAAAACTTATCATTTATTGATTATTTGTTTTCAGCGTCCTTGAAAGAGGATATTTATGCAAAAGATGAAACACCAGAACCAGAGCCGGAGCCCTCTCCAATCGTTGTGACCCCTCCACCGCCACCTCCACCCCCTAAACCTCCGTCTACCATAGACTTACCTCCGTCTACCGTTCCTCCCAGTCGGAGTACTCCGAGAACAGTGAGTACCATAGAATAATACAGTAGACTTAATGGATGCATGTCAGGACCAGATATCTTTATCCATTATAGCCAGTATATGCTATAAGTGTGTATCATACCTTATATTTATGTACATAAAATGATATACACCCATTCCTTTCTATGATTTATGTGCAAACCTTAAAAGGGGTAATAGGCCTATGGTCATAAGGACCTTACGCTCATTGAGTATGACATATGATAAGACATCGCTGAAGAAATCAAATGTTCAGGGCAGAAATACATTAGCATGAATTCGATGTATCCCTGTAGTTTACTGTAAACGTAAATAGCAATATACTAGAAAATAATTTTCATCAAAACATATGTTTAACTTAACCTGTGGCGCATGTGTAAATGTTTCACTGTTGTAACAAGTTTTGAGCAAGCACTTTATTGCATCTTTCAGACTGTTGATTCTCCGCCGCTGTCTGTAATGTTGACACCGCCGCCTGGTGATGGAATGTTACGTCACGTGTCTCGTCCCGGAGCGGAAGATATTGTAGTTATATTCCATGGAGCGACGAGTTTACCTCCAGTGACAAACGGGAAAACACCGATTCCATTTGCAATCGCGTAAGTCTAGAGAGTCTCTTATCCTTGATTTTCCACTGAGATTTGTTGATAAAGCGAAATAAGTAAGATGCTACAGAGTACCTTGGCCTGGATAAACAAATCAATCTTTCATATTACAATGAAATTTCCCAGGAGAACATTTAAACTTTTTAATGTAAAATCGCTCAAAAAGTTAATTTGATAACTAGAAATATTTTGGGTGGTTGCTACCACCCTTCTTCTGTCTAAAATGATATGTCAAATAAATAGCTGAAGTATTTCAAACTTTTCATTCTCTCAACAATTGTGGGATTTTACATTTATTGTTTCATCACGGATATTGTGAACTTACTACAAGGAACCCTCTAATAATCTAAGGTTACAAAAATGTCAAACGAATAAAATTTTGTCTTCCGATACTCGCCACATTTAAGGACTATAAGGAATCTATCGAAGAAAAATTATGCGAAAAGGTACATCTATTTCACTAGATGAAAACTTGTTTTCTATTTAGTTCAATCGTATTTATATTTATTTGGTAATTGAGAATTTCTATACTTAAAACTGTGTGATTAGATAGTTTCCCTTTTGTGCTTTTCATATATTTTTTGTGTTTTTTCAAAAGATATTCAGTTTGTTCTTTCTGTTGTTAGTGTCATTGTTTTGGAGTGGTAAGATTTTGTTTGCAATTTTATTCTGGTTTCTGGTGTCTTGCTCTCTCCATGGTTGTTGTGTCTCACAGTTTGAATGAGGTTGTTTGTTCCTGCACTTTGTTCCTAATTTCTAGTTCATTTCCCTGAATTATTGAAGAGGTTTTTGAAGTACAATGCACCATAAAATTAGCCATTGAGTCCCCCTTTTCTTGCACCTCATGAATTGAATAAACTCTACTATTAGCTCGGGCCTAATCTGTAGACTGAAACCAAATTTCATAAGTTTGAAAAGAAATTTCATGAAACAATTTCATACATATGTGTAGAAAAACTAAAACGGACAAAGAGTTTGGTGTTTTGGGTTATTTGTAGAAAAACTAAAACGGATGAAGATTTTTCGAAGAAAAGTCCAGCGGTGACACATTCTGCTAAACGTCCAACCTACTCACCAACCTGGGAGGAGATGGTGACGTTAGAAGTGGAAGATATAAAAGGAAAAGATGAAGGTAAGAATATTAAGATAATCACAACTTATTGCATTCACTTTTCATCTTGTGCATTAAAAAAAAGTTAGTTTGGGAAGTTTCCAACATGCTTTCATGTATTGTCTTGATATTTGGTTTAAACTAGTATCAGCTGAATGCCTTTGTTTGTTTTTAGTGCTCGTTTTAACAGTTGCTGATCAGTCATCAAAAGAGTCGTTGGTAAATTATAAAATACCGTTAAATTACTTGATCCCATTTCATCAATACCACTTAGAACTTATCATGGTAAGTAAATTGCTGAAGATGAAATATTCTTTGGACCAAATATTCCGTTGCATTCTAAAAAGTTTGAATATGTAAATTTTTGTAGCCAGCAAAAGGGATTCCTAACGGAATACGACTTTACTGTACCATAATACGAAAAACATCCTCGTTACCGCGAGATCTGGAATGTCCTAACTACGTCGCGCTGGAATTTATGCTTCGACAAGTTCAACGACCTTTCATAAATCCCTCCGGACCACTGATCGGTGTTGCCAGGGTTGTTCCGGATTGTTATAATTACGAGTTGGATATGCTCGGCGATGGTAAAAAACTAGCCGGAATCGGACTGACGACAGTGACATTTCCTTCACCGCATCCGTCTGCTTTCAACGTACCCGAACAACATTCTCAAGGTTACCCGCAGGTATTTAAGATTTCAACCACTGGCAATGGGATGGAGCATTCTGGCTCAGTCGACTTTATTTCACCCAAGTGAAGGATATGTTTTGTATCCAGACAAGGAACTTTTCTGATAGCAGAAATTTTCTGAGATCCCTAATTACCAGTAGTTCCTTTATAGTTATCATACGAATATCAATCCTGAGTGTCAAACTAGACACAGTGGTTAATTAGGCCAATGGTCTATATAATCAGTTTTAGGGCCCAGTTTCACAGTTAATAGTATGAGTTAACTCAGACCTAGAAAAATAAGTGACGAGTTTTATTCCAGGGCCTGTTACAAAGTCGTCACTGTATTAAGCCCTGAAGTTGTCTTTAATCTTAGGACTTGTCTTAATTTGTCATATTGGCTATAGAACCAAGATGAGCTAAGGCTGGTCTTGTATTTAAGCCGATTCCCTGATTTTGAGCAATCTTTGGTCATCTTTCTCTTGAAAAAAAATGAAGCAATACAAAGCATTGTAGCCGCAAATTTACCCAACACACCAGCTACTTCAGTATTTTGCTTGTATGGGTTTTGTTAGTTCCATCTTTTTTCTCATCATAGATAACAATGCCAGGTCGACCTGAAGTACAACCAGTCTGGAATCATCCGTTTCTTTTCACTCACAAACGAGATAAAGCGACGTTGTTTACTCCGTCCGCCGCCCTGATTATCGAATACTACAGCGCTAGCACTGGTACGTGTCCCTCTTCTGCAGAATGGGCAACCATTCAAGGATTCCCGTTTATGGCAAGCAAGGATCCCTCGGGTGTTATTAGTCATTACTCGGTCTTCCGCGTTCAATTTCATCTACATTTCAGTTTAAATCAAATGAACATTTCTCTTGACTAAATCAATTATCAGTAGAATTCTATTGATCACTTAGTTGGCAAATGAATTTGATGTATATTTGATGGGTCCTGTTTAGTGACATGTATGGATTCTGGGGCCAAAAAAATCTGGCAGGTTTTGATTGCTCTCTTCGGGTTCGGGAATTCGCGTTCAATTTCGACCAGAATACATTCTAACAGTTGCGCAATTGCGTGATTTGTGATAATAGAAGGCCAGCAGATAATCCAGTTGGTAATCCGGAATTGCTATTCCTAAACCCAGAACATGTTCAATCAAAACCTGTCCCTATGTTCTAAGTTGATTGATATAATGAACTTAATTTTGACGACCCTCTTTTACCGCTTGTCACACCAGCTGTTGGTTCCCAGTTTTACGTATCACAGATTATAATCATGTTCAAATATTTCTCTCCATTTCAATAGTAATGACAGATATCGTGTGGAGCGTAAGGAATCCAGTCGGTTATTCTATTCTGAGCTTAGATGAGGAAATCTATAAACAATTGATAACATCATCCGGACGAAATGGATTCAAACTGGAAAGTTTACCCATTCAGGTTAGAAAATACAAAACAAATCAAAATCAAGTTTTCTGGTGCGCGTTCACTGTAGTCCTAGAAAACTCAAGGAATCAGAAAATCTAGAATGAAATCAGGGAATGTGACAAATTTTGGCAAAAACCTTGAAACTCGGGGATTTTGGATCTACTTGACACTACTCATTTCATTATCAAAACATGTATGTTATCCCCTGAAAACTGAATAGATTGTAACATTTTAAAATCAACAAGAAAATGGCCACCCTGCTCCAGCTATGTATATTGAAGCTGCTACGTATTACTATAATAGAGCTGGCCTCATCATCATCCATACAAAATATCTGTGGCCAATGGCACTTAAGATGGTTTAAATTACCATCAGTTACTGAGGGAGTGTTATAAAAAATGCTTAATATCCCGCAAAATGATTCTAGTATTAATATAAGCATTTTTTCGTATTTCAGGGCACTAAATTTGAGACAACATCGGGACACATACCTAGTGTCGGATGCTCGATAAAACTTATAACTACCGAGGTGAGTAATCAAGGGAACCAGTTCTATGGGCAGTCTGTCAGAAAAAGGTGTTTTTCAATTCAAATCAGTACCTTTTGGTTTAATCGCAGTAATTGCGTGAATACAGTGCATGAAATATGTTCTATGAATATATGTAATGGCATATCCCTATGAGAGTGAAAGCCGAATTTTGGGAGAAGGTAATTTTCAATACATTGGTACATCGGTTGGAGGTAGTTAGTTGTTAAGCAATTCAAATCAATTGCATAAAATATTTTGAGGAATATGTTTTGAGCAATATCAAAATATTTTACTCCTACCTTATTCATTCTGTGTGCGTGGAATAGTTCGGATTTTCTGCTTTTGGAAAATAATAACTCGAGTAAGGTTAAACCAGTCCGGTCTATCTTCATACAGCAATCTGAATAGAATTTTCGTTGCGATTGATTTTTCAGGAAGATTTCTGGAGATGCGAGTTTCTTATTACAAAAAATGTTCCTCACAATAGCAGACGAGTTTATATGACTCCGATGACTATAGGTCTTCACGAAGGAAATTAACAACAAATGAAAATATCCTTCAGCTTTAGGGCAGCTGGGGAGAGATTTATTATATTAAGAATTAGATAGTTTCAGTTTTACAACAACAGTAGACCCCACTAAATCCAGAATTTTTGCAGAGCTGTACCATGGATCATCATGTCCGGATAAATTGAAGATCTGGATTATGTCGGGTTTACTGTACGAACAATGTATTAGCAAACGCTTTCATGAATAAAGCCTGGATTCAAGAAAAACAGATATTTATCTCGGGTGCTCTTTGATTCAAATTTTTTCCCAGGTTTATAAGACTTTCAAAATCTCTTATATTTGAAGACCCAATAAATCAAAAGATCGAAAAAAGGTGAATAGATACATCAGTTCTGTCATAAATTCGGCAAGTAGGTAGTTGTTGTTTTTCTGAGGAATATTTTTTGATGTAAAGTTTGAAAATGAGGTATATTGACTCTTATGGAAACTATCCGATTTCGCTAAGCTATGTAAAAAACTTAAGTACTTTAGTTGAATACAGGTAGATGGCTTTAATTTCCATGTCATCATGTCAGTTAATATGAATTTTAGAATCTCTTAGTAGCGAAGAAAATTTTGTTAGATTTTGTTAATTGTAGATTTTCTATAGAATTCCTGATTAGAATTTATCTATTATTGGTACTCTCCTTACGTATGACGGTTTCAGAAACCTGTACTCATAGAAAATTAGAATCCTGAAACTTCTTTTATTTCTATTTCAGTATCTCTATTTCGATACTTTTTAAGGCTCAGTTTTTCACATCTTTCATACTTTACTATTCCTATGAAGCCTGTTGTTCAAAAGTTATTTTGTGACAGTGAATATTACGAATGCATTAATACCGTGGTAACTACATGCGTATTGATGGTTTACTTTAACCAACTTTTGGGTAACTGGCCCCTAAGTCCAGTAGTAATCATGACTAAATTTTTATAGGCTGGTCTAATGTTGTTTGATTAGAACTAGTTTGGTCTTCATGGTTCCCGCAGAACAGGGAAATTGAGAAAAACTTGGGAATTTTGAAATAATAATTCCCGGTTTGGAAATATTTGGGAATTTGAAAGATTTTCCTCAAATCAGGAATTATTTGGGAAATTCATTTACATTTCGCGTATTGCATTTGCCAAGGGCAACTTTCTTCAGCGATTTCCCTCAGGAATCACCTTTTAACCCTTTCAGTGCGTCTACACCGCAGTGCGGTGTACGAATCAGTGATGGATTTTGCTACTACACCGCACTGCAGTGTATTGATTTAATTAGTAATTACTAATTATCTCACTTGAAAGATGGCAGCACCTGTCAAACATAGTGAAATATTAGTGACTAACGATATACCGCGCCAGGGTGTAGACACACTATAGTGCTATTTCCGTTATTCAACACACTAGGGTGGAATTTTTCAGAATTTTCAAATTATCTTCAGCACCATAGGGTATTATTTAGGCAGCACTGAAAGGGTTAATCACCCAGTCACCACTAAAATGTTGACTGTAGTATGATGATATCTGTTCATTTCCATTTAGGGAAATTGAAAAATCACCCATGAAATACTTGGGAATCTTTAATTCATATAACTGTGGGAACCATGGGCCTTAGCCTAGTCTTGCCACATCTGTGCAACTGGCGACCATAGTACATAGTTAATAGTTATCGTTATGTCAAGTTAGATCAACTCTTATTATGTTAATATAAAAGTTTCGCCTTTTTTGTGAAATATTCTGTAAATGTTATTTTAAACATGCTATATATTATTTATGTAGAGACCCACTTGTATGGCTGAAGCGACGAATGAACAGATAGATTCTTTACCGCGTCTACTGAGTGATGATATACTAGAGGAGAATCTAAGTGCTGACGAGGACAGCGACAACGGCGCAAGAGGAAGAAATAATCTATTCGTACAATACAAACTTAAACGAGGATATGATGTAAGTTTATTTAGATTTGGGGGACTCGGGGTTGTAGTGATCAGTAAAAATCCTGAAAAGTCAGGGATTTTGAAAGTACGTAGTTTTCCATGCCTAAGAAGGCGAGAGAATTTTTGTGCTAAAGTCAGTGGGTTTTAGAATATCTGGTGTAATGATATTTTCATATATATTCGTATCGCAGCCGACATAAGCTCATCTGCGACGCGACGGAACTGAGCGCAGGGGTTCCAGCCAATGAGAGACCTTAATACATAGTACAAATTATCAACGCTAGTTAGCGTCATTCGTAATTTGTCATAAACCTTCAAATTCAAGTAGTTCAAAACGTAAACCAAACCTTCAGCACGGCAGAGGACTGGACCGAAGATCTAGAAACGAAATTGGTAGAATTATGGTGTGAGCGGCCATCTTTATAGATGTCGCTAGCAAAATACTTATTCTAGGGGTACGAGTCAGTTGATTGAATTCGGTCATTTAAACTAGCCTACTTGCTAATTAAAGAGTGGCCACTGTTGAAAATGAATAATTATTACTGAGTTATTTAGTCACGGAGCCAACCCATTTGATTTACAGTTATTAACTTCTCATAAGAAGATAATTCTCTCTATATTTTCTAGTCTATATTGAGTGTCTTTTTCTTGGCACTGACGATCATCTCGTATGAGTTGAAATTCCTTTATAATCTGAAAAGTCATTCAATTCTAGGGTTTCATGTCAGTAAATAATGTGGAAAATTGGGAAGAATGGTCATGAAAAGTCATGGAATATTGTAAATTATTTAGTGCAGGAACCCTAAGACAAGATTTCTTAGGCTTCGCAGTTTAAGCCATAAAATACCCGGTTCTGGGAACTTATGTATTGTTAGGTCCGTCTGTAAAACCGTCCCTGGTGTCGTGATTTCAAGGTTTGCGGGAGCGAAGGTTACATCTAGGATCTCTTTCCTTAAATAGGAAAATGAAATCTCGAACCCATGACAGATAGGAGCACAAGGAGCACACCCTTCTGAAAATACAATGGCAATATCTTTCAGGGCATTTCTCCACCTACAATGTATAAAACAGAATGTAGGTAAAAATCCCCCCGGTAAAAATCCCACAAGGTAAAAATCCCCCCTAGGTAAAAATCCCCCCTGGTAAAAATCCCCCCTGGCCCTACTTAATTCATTCAATTCTCGGACTGCATCAGCAAATATATTTGCTGGCCTGTCATCAGTTCTTTTCGCCCGTTGCTTTATCAACGATCTGGTTTTTGCTATCAAAACAACTGTATCACTGCCGAGATGATTATGATCAACAGTAACTTGTGAAACAGTATTGTCGATGGTAGTTTTTAATCGCGCCATACATCCATCTTGTCTCCTTTTAGTACACTCCCAATAAACAGTATTCGCCAACTTTTTCTTCACAACGTACGTGTATCCTTCAAGACAAAGTTTCTGACCACCCTTATTGCTGCTGATAATTTCCATGTTAGACGTTTAGAATTTTCTGAGAAATGTGTAGCTATTCTGTCGCGGGATTACTTTATATATGCTACTGTGCCAAAAACCCAAACTAACCAAGGGATTAGAACAGTCATTTCTATTGTTTAATAATTTCAAATGCCTTAAATTATCTTAGGGGTAATCACTCCGGTGCCCATAAAATCAAAGAAGTTAATAACTGTAAATCAAATGGGTTGGCTCAGTGACTAAATAACTCAGTAATAATTATTCATTTTCAACAGTGGCCACTCTTTAATTAGCAAGTAGGCTAGTTTAAATGACCGAATTCAATCAACTGACTCGTACCCCTAGAATAAGTATTTTGCTAGCGACATCTATAAAGATGGCCGCTCACACCATAATTCTACCAATTTCGTTTCTAGATCTTCGGTCCAGTCCTCTGCCGTGCTGAAGGTTTGGTTTACGTTTTGAACTACTTGAATTTGAAAGTTTATGACAAATTACGAATGACGCTAACTAGCGTTGATAATTTGTACTATGTATTAAGGTCTCTCATTGGCTGGAACCCCTGCGCTCAGTTCCGTCGCGTCGCAGATGAGCAACTGCCCACCTACCGTAGGCCGGAGTAGAACATGGGCAACTAGCCGGATACGGCTTGCGACGAGTCAGTAGGCATCCGTAGGCGTCGCGTTGCCGTCGCAAGCCGGCTTATGTCGAACCGATTGAGGAGCAACTGGCATAGGCCGCTAGTTGCCGCTAATCGGCGATAAACCCAGTTGCGTCGGTAGGCGTCGCGTTGCTTGTCGACATAAGCCAGCCTTAATGGATGGAATTACTATACTAGAGTTTAATAAAGCAATAAAGTGCAATAAAATTTCAAATCTATATTTTTTTAAACATTATAGCTGTTGAAAATTTTAGTGAAATCAATTATGGGGGGATTTTTACCAAGGGGGGGATTTTTACCTAGGGGGATTTTTACCGGGGGGATTATTACCTAGGGGGGATATTTACCGGGGGGATTTTTACCTGTTACCAATAAAACAGCACCCCACACCACAAGATTTAGCTTATAACCTCTTAAATATCATTTTGAAAATGATCTAGTTCAAATTTTAAAATGTTACAAATAGAAAATTCATTAATTCAGTTAATTCTAACAGTTCATTTAATTCGTATAATTCATTTAAGAATTTATCGCAAAAAAGAGTTCATTGCAAGATTCAAATATATTGCAGTTTTATTGCAAATGAATAGAATTGGAGAAATATTTTGGTGGGGATTTTTACCTATTGTAAATATTTGGGGATTTTTACCTGCAACCATATCCATCTGCAGAATATAGGTAAAAATCCCACACGGTGAAAATCCCCCAAGTTTTGTTTTCTATCAAACTTAAGTATACAACCTAAATGATATAGACAGTACTTTATACAATGACATTTAGGGTACATAGATATTTCACTATTACTTATAAACTAGATTTCTTGATAGAAATTTTCAAACCTACGATAATATCATTTGTATGCAGCATGTTTTGCTATAAGTCACAGAAAAATGTCAACAAGAAAAGTCCCTTTTCATGCACGTAACTTGGTAAAATTCACAGATTATCAAAGGTGAATATTGTGAAAAAACACCACAGAAAATTTGAAATTTTTGAAAACTGTTCAAGTTTTTCAAGGTAATGATATTGTAATATTTTATTATATTTTGCTTTGAAATCAAATTTGGGGGGATTTCTACCTGTTATCCTATTTGCCTGATGACTGGTCAATTACCTGAAATATATGCCTGTCCCTCAAACTTGGAATAAACATTCTAACAGTATGATTATTACTCCAAGCTCAAAGCTACAGCTGAACCACTAATTAGACCGTTCAAATATGCATTGATACTTTACATTATGATAAACTATTAATGTAAACATTGCTGTTGTTTATCAATTAAGTTAATTCACTAATAATGCTCTGGGCAGGATATTAATCTTGTCTATTGTGAGCCGGTGACAATCGGTGAATGTGACTTGTTTCCCCGGGTTACGCAGTATAAACAGTACTGAAGGCTATGGGAGGCATAATACTTGAATTATGTTTATATACGACATGCTCAAGTCAAACATTCCTGCAATTAGGTCAATCTATTGAAGAACTAAGAAATTCTTGATATATAACAGCTATAGGCATAAAACTTTTCCCGAAGTTTACAACAAGTTTATTGCGTAAATATTTCTGAGAAATAATAATTATTCGCGCACATTTCACGCAATCGAAAATAACAAGAATCAGGAATATTTAGGGAAAATTTAAAATTGAAGAGAATAGATGAAGGATTTTGCGTATAATGGAAAGGGATCTGTTAAACTAGCGATATGTAAGAATTAGCGCGACTGAAAGCTTTCACACTTGGAACTATTAAGGAATATTTGAAGAAAATATAAACGGTGTTAGTAAACTTATTAACCCGGATTACTAATGACGTTTTGGTGAAGAAAAGTGTAAAATAAGAACTTTGAGGCGATAATTCTGCATTCATAAACGTTTTCAAGATGGCTACTATGTACTACAGACCGTATACAACTGAGGTAGGTTTTCAATATATCAGAAAGTCTGACATTCAGAATTAAAAATTCGTGTGTTATCTGTAAAGAGTGAACTCGCTATGAAATCGTGCGCATTTTATGCCATAGTCAAATTTCTTTAGTCAATTCATGCAAGTATCTGACAGTTAAGAATTCCCACATAGTCGAAATAATTTCCTTCATAGATATTTGATTTATTTAGCGCTGTTAAGTGTTCGTACAGTTTATATAGAACAATGTCGTGTGAATATTATGAATAATGTGGGAAAATCATCCTCTAATTTCCTCGCAATTCATTTATTTATGTCAAACTCTGACGGAATTTTCTCATTATTAACATCACAAGGAAAGTCGAATTTCTCGACATTTATCGTTTGACACTTAAGTCTTATATATGTTTGATAGATAGCTCCTCGACGGTGGTAACGGTAAACATCATTTCTGATAACAATCTGGATCTAAGAAATTTTTTCATCGAATTTGACGGCTACAGTGCGCAGAATTTCTCAACTATTTTCAAGGAATCATTTACTTGAGGAATATAGTAAACTGTTTGATATTTAGAAATATTGCTACGGTTCAGAGTTTTAAGTTCGAATTTAGTTTGCGGTTAGGATTTTTATGGCGAAACATAGAATGCGTGATACGCCGAGCGCGGGGCCGTCGTATTACGCGAAAAAGAAAGCCGCCTCGAAGCATACTCGTTTCCCGAGCGATCACCCGAATCCGAGTCGAAGTCTGTCGAAACAGACCGATTATTCTAGCGATCCGAGTCCTCGTAGACAACGGGGCTCACCGGATAGCGAAGCTAGTAGCAGCGCTTATCGTCCGTATTATAAATCCGAAACTAAATATCTGTATTCCTATCTGGATAAAGGACCTATGAAGGTAGGCCTATCTAACGTGTTCCCGTGGCCAGTGAAAATCCTGGAAAGGGAATTAAGGAATAGTGTTCCAGGTTTTTGAAAATCCGGGAATTTCAGCTCTAGTCTAGGTGCTATTATATTTTCATGTTTTCTGGCCTCTTGAGTATCTGTTCGTTGGCTCTTATAGCTCTTCTGGCACAAGTGGAAATTTCTAGAAATCTAGAAAGATGTGTAATTGGGAAGAAAGGTCATGGAAAGTCATGGAATTTGGTAGATTAATTATTACACAGGAACCTATCATAATAAGAATAGGATTTAACCCCCCTCCCCCTAGCATCAGGCCCCGTGTTACACAATTGCGAGTTAATTCTCAATTGCATAGTATCCTGCTGTAACTAACTTCAAACCAGTGAGGAATTCTTGTGCAAATCACATTTCATGTATTTTTCAAAGCATCCCGAAACTAAAATCAGGGAAATTATGCCCCATTAAGCCCTCCGAGCTTACTTCATTTCAAATGACACCTTATTATTTATAGTCAAACGCTCTTAGCGGGTCATAAATGATTAAATCAAAACCTAGATTAAACTGGGTTTTACTGGATAGATACAATTTGTAATTTACCAATCTTTAAATCTGGAAACTAGTGCAACCCGCAATTTTCATTGTGCGTTATTCATTTTTTCCAATATTTTTGTTAGTGTCTCCCTTGTTAAATGATTATAGTCAAGATTCGAAACTTCAAAGGAAATGAATGAAACAAATATTGAAAATGCTTGGTTCATTAATACGGGAACATAGATTTAGGCATATTTTTTTGTAAGAATCGCCTAGATTTTGTAGTGAAATTATTATAATGATTTTTCAGCCGAATCAAGATTTAGACCGGGAATTGCCGAGACACGACGCAATGGACACCATTCTACCTGAGTACCAGTACATATTTATGGATCCACCAGGAGCTGCCGAAAAACCAAAAGACAAAAAATCTAAACAAAAGTTAGTATTTTTCAGTATTACATTATATATCTGTCATTAAAGGCTTTTTAAGAATAATTATGAAATATTTCATTGACCAGACCAACAAATATTCATAAATGTAAGTTCTATCATTTTGTACCGCCAGTATTATTTTTGGTGAGAGTTAGTTAAATTTCATGTATTTCTTCAACGTAGCTTAAATCTCTCAGTAAATCTCTGCTCCGAAGCGTCGGGGCCCAGTTACATTGTCCTGACTGTTCAAAAGAGGCCTTAGATCGTGTTGTTTGGTTGGCTATAGAGCTATGGTCTTAAACTCATCTTAAATGTAAGCCATGACCGTGCAACTGGCCCCATAGCAAAAGTAACCCCTGTGGAATGTGGAATAGATATCTAATACAATAACAGATTACTTCTAACTGGAATCATTTCAATCCGAATTGTCACTTACTGGTTACTCGAAAATACAAATCATTCCACCTTTGTGATAGAATTTTTGTTTTTCGATTAAAATCGCCAATTTTGTTGTAATCATTTGAAATCAAGATTGAAGATAAAATGTCACTATGTCTCAGGCTTCTCACCATACATGATTGAGGAGTTGGGATGACAATAACAGATTTAGAACGATGGGTAGGGGATGGCATGAAATGTACCGAAAGACTTGTTCATCTTTTTAACCCTAGGTTAAATCAGTCTATAAAACTGGCCCAAGGTAGTTAGCGTACTTGATAATTGTTGCTTCAGAATTTTAAAATACTTTAAACACCCATCAAAATTTTGATATGTCTGTGCTGTATAAATTCATATTAATCAGCTAGTGACGAAGACGGTATTAGCTTTCTCATGATATTCTCGTGAAAATCCGCCTATTTTCAGCTCGACTATTCATCGTCAATGAACTAAGAACCTAGCCTTATATTACTTCTTTTTATTAGGTTCTATTCAATCTATCTACCAAACTGTACATGCGTAAATAGTTCTTTATCGACTACTAAGGTTTGCTCCCTGGTACAAAAAAAACTAAGTTGAGTCGAATGAATACTAGTCTATAATACTTGTTAATGATGAATAGTCACGGCCTTATTAAGATTGATCGCAGTGGCCAGACTAAGATCATATTGTTTCTTCTGCACGACTGTTTATCTGCTTTAGTGTATAAGCACTTTTGAAGTAAAATTATACCTAGCAATGCCCTAAGCTCTCAAAAAAGATTAAAATTGCTTAAACTACTAGAAGCACTTCAGACCCCATTTCAGTTTTATGGTACATTTGGGTTCTATAGAATTGGATAAAGATTTATTTGGTTCCTAATGTCTATTTAGCACAGGTTAACTGATAATTGATTGTTAGAAGTTTATCATAATGATTTAAATCATTTTGTTCCAAATCAGCAAATTCAGATGCATGGTTAGTGGGGCTATAATGTATCATTGTTTTGCTAGAGCGAATTTGTCAGTGAAATAGAACGCATTTGATTTGCTAATGTATATGAAGACTGGAGGCCGCTGAGCGGCAGCCTGTCCACCCAAGAAATCGTGGATCGTGTAGTAGAGTGGCCAGGTTTTGTTTGGGAGGCAAACAACCCTGGCAAGCGAGAATGGTGCGGCTATGGATGACGAAGTATTTGAAAGTAGATCACTTGTATAATCAAACTTATCCTTATAATCGTCTTATGTCTTACGTATTTGACTGTGTTAATTGATTAGATCCAAGCAGATCAAGTCAGGAAAAACAACGTGCATGTCAGGGAATATTCGGGGAAAAGCAAGTTAGGTGAAAGTGGCACGTGGAAAACGAACAAAAAAATATAAAAATGGACAAAATGATCTTCAACCTTTTAATATCCAACCTTTCAAAAATCTCGATGTATTAAATTAGGCAGCCAAGAAAAAATTCACCCCAATCAATCGCTTGCCGGTTCAGACTGAATGGAAGATTGTTTGAATGAACTGGACCCGAATTTCCAATTATGTACTTCGATTTATAAAAATATTCTGTTAACTCGACCGCCGATCACCCAACTATATTTGTACTTCGATTGCCGATTTCAAAATCAAATCCCCTGTTTCGCTCCCGGCAGGTGTGGTGGGTCTGTAAGGGACACTCAATCAATCAAAAAATCAAACGAAATTTACCAGCCAAATAAATAACAGGGAAAATCCCTACTTTAAGATCAAAAGTGGCCACACTGTGAAAGATGTTATTGATGTATTTCAGGCCACAGGATTTGAATCACACGCAGTATAACCTGTTGGACCATCAAATGAAGGAACTGGACCGATATCGTTTAGCTGTCCAGAAAATGGGGCAGGACATCATCCAACTACGGCAAACGGTGCGAGATCTGGAGGGCGCTAACAGTACATTACGTCGCGATATAAATCATTACAGCGATTCCACGCGTTACATGCTAGATTCCTCTGAGCTCGATGGATTAACTAAACCTGAATTAGTCTCGAGATACGGTATGATCACACCTGCAGTCGGTGAAAATAAAGTCGGGGAATTTAGAAATATTCGTCCAAGTCATTCAGTGCCAGGGAATTTCAGCTCTCTGTGAAAATCATGAATTTTTGGTGTAATGATCTTTGCCTTGATAATGATAATGATATGTGCCTTGCACAACTGTTAGTTGTGCAGGGCAGGGTTTAAATTCCCTAGAAATCTAGAAAGTCCTGGAATTTTGGAGTTTGGAGTTTTGGAGAAAATATCAGAAAAATAAGGAAGTAAAGTCATGGAATTCGGTAGATTGTTCAAGTGCAGGAACACTGAATTGGCAATTACGCAAAATCTTTTCATTCATTTAGAATTAACCATAATAGCAACTAGAAGGTTCAGGGTTTTTTTTCAAATGAATTGCCCCAGAATTTAAGCTGGATCATTGACGGCTCTCCCCGACCTCTCTCACCTCTTCAAAACTTGGTGGTCATAATATTGGACCTTGTAGTATACTATGCATATTATCTGAATCTCGTGTGGAACTGGTTTTTAGATTTAAAAACGAGTTGTTTTTTTTTTCATTAGATGAATTCATATCTGAAGATGAAATAACTTGATAAAAGATTTAACATAGTATTTGGATGGATTTATATTTTAGTCGCATTGAAACAGTCATTGCAGCATCAAACTGGAGATTTATCGCATTACAAAGACAGAGTTCAACATCTACAAAATGAACTAATTAAGGTAATTTGGTAAATTGAGGCTTCCACTCATGGCAATCATGGATCAGCCAGGTTCACGAGTAGTAACTCAGTATTCTGTAGTTAATTTCTTGTGTACATTGCTATCAAATTTGAACGAACTTTTCTCATGAATATATCAATTCTTTATGAAAACTACCAATCACTGTTAGGTAAATTAATTCAAATTTATATTTGTTGGGTTCTGTGATGATTTATTGATTCTGGAGCCTTAAAATCCATGCTAAGTTGAGTGAAAATTGACTTATTTTGACAACGTATGACTAAGTGCTCAACACGCTATCTGGTGGAAACTCTGATGTTTCATTTGCAAATTCCTACTTATTCAAATATTAATCACTGCAATAATAATTCTTCGTTTTAGAAAAACGAACAAGAAAAGGAATATATAAAGTTGAGTAACGCTCACAAGACGCAGCAGCAGCTGGTGCAACGGCTTCAGGAAATCGTACAACGCGAGAAAAAACTGAAAGAAACGATGAAAAATCAGGAAAATGTCATCGTTAAAATGGAAACGATGCTCAGTGATAAACTCAAAACTGGCAGTAAGTTCAAACAATGAGCTTCCATTTCCTGTACAAAATATTTCCTTGCATTTATAAGTTAAAATCCCACAATATAAAAGAAAAATGAAATACCAGGGGCCAGTTGTTAAAAAGTTGGTTAAAGATAATCGGTGGACAAATACCATAGTAACAATGAAATTTCAATTGTCACTATGTCAACTATCAACTGGTTAACTCTTAACCAACTTTTGAGCAACTGGCCCCAGATCCTCTAAAAATATGGAGAAAATCATTATTGAATTTTCAGAACAAAAGAAAGATGAAACGCAGGCCGCATTGTTAGCTGAGAATGCCAGGTTACGAGGAGAATTGGAAATTTCTAAGGTATATATTATAAATTTTCCGGTTGGGAAACAAATAAAACAAAAATTGTCATTTTCATACGTCGCAAATTCATACGTCGATGATTTTTGCAGAAGGATAAGAAGAAAGGAGGTGGAGGTGGAGATGATCAAGAAAAACTGGAATTGTATCAAATGTTGGATAAAGCTGAAGGAAGAATAATGTCGTTAGAGAAACAAGTAAGAATCCGAAAGGTTGATTTGTTCGATGATGTGAAAAGAAATATGAAGAAAGTCATTGCTAAGAAAATCAAAAATGTTATACTCTCTTGATTGTTCATTTATATGAAGATTATTTAACGATTTGACGAATTTATTCGGGCTGACCCGGGAACTGAGGTTGTTTGTAAAACTAATTTTAGGGCAAATTGTTAAGGGAAGGACATTTTCGCTGGGCCAATTTGTCAGTTTCCAACATGTTCGACATCACTGTGCCTATGTTTTACAGAAATGGCCCATATCTAGATTTTTTCAACCAAATTGTGCACTTTCAAAAAAGCCTTTGAAATAAAAATGAGGGCACAAAAATGAGGGTCTCTATTGAGGAACCGAGTGGGTCTCCTGATTAACTGTCACTCCGGCTTCGTTAAATGTTTCTCTATATATGTTACAGTTGGCTGAGAATGCGCGGAAGTGGGGTAAAGAGAAAAATGACCTGATGGTAAAATTATCGGAATCCGAACATGGGTTCAACCGAAGTCAAACTAATGCTGCATTAAACGATTATGCGGTAAGATTCGATCGAACGAATCAAATCATGTCCTTTGATTCTCAAAATTATTGTTGTGAAGGCAGGTTTCGATTGAACATATTCCAGTTGTTGAAGAATAGCAACTCCATATTACAAACTCACTATAACAACCGCTGCTTCTATCAGGTTTGCAGATACTATTTTGGAATTGGTAGATTGCATTTTCGAATGCTCCAGAAGAGTTATCTGGAATGGAATGAAGTATACCGTTTGAAACCTACCTAAGTTAAACCCGCTTAATCTGGATCGGTCACTATAGATGAATGTGCATGAATATGTTCAATCTAAATTTCTCGTAATTCGGTGCATTAAATCGATTGATTTCATTGGTGCCAAATTAAGCGGGGCAAGCACTTTCCATTTGATTATCAAATAAGGTTGAGCTCAATTATTGAAATTGTTCCGTGGCACAGAGAGGACTTCAGAGGTTAGGCTATCCTTTGAACCTCACATTGGTTTCAGATGTTATAACCTGGGGCCGGTTGCATAGTCATGGCTTTGACTTAAGACCAGTCTAAGACCAACTTAGTTCTATAGCCAATCTATCAACTTAAGACCAGTCTTAAGATTTAAGACCACTTGTGGACTTAAGTCATGACTGTGCAACTGGCCCCTGGTGTTGTTGTGAGGTTAATCAGTTTACAGACCTAATTCCTGCTAATGATTTGATATATGTATTTTGCACCAGCCTACCATGTTTGTCCCGATGCGCACACCTGTACCCACGATACCTGCTGCACCTGCGTCGTATTACCCGACCTCAACTCTAATGGTACCTACGCCCTACCCATCGTACTTTATTTGAGGTAACCACGTAGATTCCTGGCAAACTGTTACTCAAATTCTATTCTATGTTCAAATAGCCTTCCTAACTTCTTCCCACTGGCTTTGACTGTCTACATTTTCCCTCCATTTAATCACGTATTCCCTCTCCTGTTTTGTTGTCTAATTAGGCGTGGTAAACAGTTTGAGGAATTTTGGGTGCAGTCGTTCATGATAACCAGGGCAAGATCTCAGGGTCTTACCAAATAACTTCGAAGCTAATTGATAAGAAAGTCCGGCAGTCAACTTTTGACTCCTTTTCATAATTTCTGACAAAATTGTGTCATTTTTGAAGAATGTACCTTTTGATCAATGAACACTGATTTTGAGGTTACTTCAGCGGAACCTTGTTATAACAAACTCGGATACAATGATTCATCAGACATAACAAATATAGAATTTTGTCCCAATTAACACAATTAGATTAATTTTGTTACTGGATATAACGCACCATCAGTTATAACGAACAGATTTTCTGGTCCATCAAGTTCCGCTGTAACGAGGTTCCACTGTGCGGCAGTCACATAGCTGCCTCTGATTTTCAGAAATTCCTGATCCTGTTGAACATGCATTCTTCTCTGTTATGTCTGTTACATGCACATGTTTCTCGCTGTAATTTAGGTCAGTAAAAGTTGGGCACCTGCCGCTATTTGTTTGTGTAAACAGGTAAACAATAATCACTAGACTGGGTGCTGGTTTTCAATAATCAGTTTATGGTAAAACTGTAGCTATACATGGCCTGAGACGTCTCAACTCGGTACCGTTGTGATCTGGTCATCTCATTTGAAACATGTGACAAAACTTTTTTGTACATGTACAGTCTGCTAAGTTGGATCAGAATGTTGGATTTTATCATTTGTCATATGGTAATTCTGACTTGATATTTCATTCAATGAAGTCTATGAATATCCATACTTAAGTCGTATAAGTAAGTCGGATAAGTCATTGCCCATTCTCTGGTCCCAATGTTCAGTATCTGCTCATTCGTTTCGATACAAAACCCCTGAATTAATCAAGCAACAATTGGTAATATATTTTAAGTCAGATTTCACTAATCTCATACATAAATCGTTCCCATCAGATCCACCTGAAGCAGGCTTGACAGTTTCACGAAAGAGTTCTAGTTTATGACGGTTTGAGGAATTAAAAAAATCAATGG
Organism: Tubulanus polymorphus; assembly: GCF_964204645.1. Lineage (NCBI taxonomy): Eukaryota > Metazoa > Nemertea > Palaeonemertea > Tubulaniformes > Tubulanidae > Tubulanus > Tubulanus polymorphus. Next base: position 8,902,629 of record NC_134028.1, on the reverse strand, counting down.
CGACCCGTTCAAAAATGTCGAAACATTTTTGTGAAAAAGCGGACCCTGTTCGATCCAACCAATACCGAGTTAGACACACAGAAGTAAACTTTTATTTAGTAAAGGTGACTGTCTTATTGTTAGTGTAGTGCTTAGTGTGTACGGAAGACTGGTGTTGGTTATTCTTTAATGCTTAAAAATCCAGGAATGATGTGTAAATTATTGGCATCATCAGTGAGTTTGGTCATTTGGCGCCAACTGGGTCATTATTCTCTAGTGTGTAGATTGTCTTCTCAACAAAGAAACAAAGGTTTATGACGATTAGACATGTGCATGTACCTTGCTTTACTTGGACAAGTTGGGAAAACAAGCTTTTGGGTGAAGGACTGGGCTAATCTTACAACTATTATGTCATAAGTCGGATCTGTTTTTTAGTCTTGTGTCAATTCACCAACATAATGAATTTTCACAGAGTACATGTACAGTCAAACTTGCTTCGAAGTGTTCATCGAAAGTCATTACATTACACACCTAATCGAGTCATCTCTATTTTATATTCTTCACTTTAATTTACTAAGTGTAAGTCGCCACAAGTGGATAAGTCATCGACATAATGATGATCCCGACTGTGACGACTTTTAAAGCAAGTTTTACAGTATTTTGTAACGACACGCGAGGTGTCTATAAACAAGTAGAATTGATCGCATACACACTGATGATGAGTTTTTGTATTGTTTTAGTTCCGACCAAAGTAAAAAAATCATTCAATGCGAGATGATGAAAGGTTAAGTATGAGAGAATTTTATTTCGGAGAGTTCCAGTAGCACACTGCTTGGTATCTACACAATATTATACCGCACCGTTCCGTGAGAAACATAGTGGAACAGCATTTAGCTACAATCATGGAATGTTGTTTTTTATTTTCGTGAAAAAACAAATGCACAGTTCGATGTGCATAACTTGATGATATCGTTTACAGAATATTCTCCTGAATATGGATAGTTCCACGAAGGACAAACTGGATATTTTCGTTTTCAGAAATTGTTTACGTTTCACACACTTTTTCCACACATCTTTCATTCTAAATAATGGATAGAATGCCTGATATACTAATAAGTTGTTATGTATTAGTCGGTATATGTTTCAAAAATTCAAGATTCTTTTAGAGTCACTTCTATACACAATGCTTTCTTTCACACACCATATACCAGGCTCTATACCCAGCCTGGTTTAGATTTTAAAAGCGAATATTAAAGTTTTCCGTTGGTCGAGGGATGATCCTGTGCCTTGTTCGAGTAGTAGCGATAGTAGCGATTTAATTAGTAATCGTTTAATGTGGGAAATAGTGAATAGGGGACCTTCTGCCAGCGCCTATCCCAGTCAGCTGTATGGTATGCGGAAAGTAAGTTCCTAGTTCTCAATAAATCCCCAAATCCTTCACATAGCTAAGATATTTTGGGTACAAATATTTTCCAATCATAATTCACTTAATTTAAGAGAACTTCGTTGTTGAAGAAATGGCATAGATGACCTACTGCACACTAGCGACACCTAGCATACAGGTAGAATGATGTACGCGTGCGTAATTTTGATATTGATTTATTTTCAGGATCGCTACGATTCGCGACGTTACACAAAATCAAGAGCGAAACCTCACTCGAAACTCAAACCTCTCGCGTACAGCTGAAAAATCTGTCAGATCAGCTCAAAGCAAAAACTGTGATAATGCTTGTAGTACATTGAGTATCTATCAGTTCTGGTGTTGAGAACTGAGAATCTGATGTAATAACGCAATCTGAATAATGATTATGATCCCTGAATATAGGTATCGATTTCCGGAGAATTTCAAGGGCTAAAGCTCGGTTATACAGCTGTCAATCTGCCGTCTGTACCTGATGACGATTACCACGTTTGAATGGTGAAGTCTGGACGAACGCATTTTTCATAAATGGCGAATGTCTCCCTAGAATTGATTGTTCATAAATGACACCCTAATCAATTTAAAGAAATGACTTAGGTACTGCCACAGGGAGTGGCGATGCCTGGAGGAACACGTTTTGGATGAATGTCTGTCGAACATCCGATGGGGTGTGTGTAGACAGCAGGTCAGTAGCTGCATCAATGAGCCCTAGCACTTTATTTGCACGAGTTATACAGTTGGGGTTGACTCTGCCCTACTCAGTGGCGTTGGAACAACTGTAATATGCACGTAGATTTTTGATTACCGAGTTGAGGATAGGGGAAATAAGACACCTGAATATCATCCGACTTGAGCGGTTTACTTGAGTCGACAAGTACTGAGAAAGGAGGGTTCAAGACCTCGTAATGCTGTATGTAAAACCTACAAATGACACTCGTGTAGCTTTCCACTTTCAAACTAGTTACTTATAGTTCAAGTTATTAGCTACCAGTGTATACCAAATATTATTGAAATATTTTGTACAGCTTAATTAAATGTAATAAATTAATCTTCAACGTACACTAACACATTTTATATACATGTATATTCTTCTTATTTGTTTTCGTACTCGAGATTTCTATCATTTCATCGGTTTGATATCTGATTTTTATGCATGATGGCCAATGATCTCCGAAAATTGCTTTTACGCGCGGTTCTAATAGATGACTCCTGAGCGCCTAGCAAAAGAGTCCGGTTGTTTATTCTGATTATTCCCAGTAGATCTTCCTGTGTGTAGGCCATTTTTGGCAACGCAAAACTGATCTCCCACATTCATTGATCTCCCGATCATATCTTCTGGTATGAAACGCACGTTCAGGCCTTCGTCGAAGATCTCGCTTAGATGCATGCGTGGTGTAAGGAACACTTCGGACTTTAAAAGCCCCAAGAAAAAATCGGATATTAATTCTGTTTTAATTACCCCATATTTAATTAAATTAAATCTGGGGTAATTAGGTGATAGTGATGGGAAGGTATTACTAATCTCTGAACCTGTTGACCGACATGATTCTGGGGGATTATAGTGGTCAGTTAGAAATTGAACTGGTGCAAACATTAATTTCAACCTGCCGAGGAGATATGATGTATGAGCATTTACTGTAATTTAGTTATGCTTATATATTACGTACCCATGACCCTCCTCCAATTATATTGATGCAAAGAACAAATCAAAACAAAATATAGAAAACAAAAATACCTGATTCCAACAAGCCTGTGTAAGATCGATACGGGTACCTGGTATGGGGAATTCCCAGTTGAAGTCTACTACAAATCACTTGAAAAAGTCACTAAAAGCCGATAAAACACCAGTATCGGCTATTTTCATTTGATTTTGGGGTGCATAAAGTACGTACCAAGATAGATTAATACCCCCTCCCTCAAAGTACGTACCTTTTTTGCTGACCCCCACCCTCATGTACCACTTTGTACCAAAATTCAGTAACCCCCTCCCCCAATTAGAGGTACGTAATTTTTGGACGCTCCCATATTTATATGTCATAGATTCCGCAGTTTATCCTATGATGCTAACTATGCTATCATTTTGTGTCTCAGTGATTTTACATTTTCCATCAGTTATACACTGATGCCAGTTTTACAGTTTGTTCTCTTGATGACTTCGCTGATCAGTTGTCGAATCTATGAATTTACAATGGCGCTTGTATTCGGCAATAGTTTGGGGTTTATAGTAGCAATATCTATAAACGTACGGCAGTTGTGCTCTTCAATCTCGTTCACATCTCGTTTGATATAGACACCGAGATTCGCTAGATTTTTCATTTTGATAATCACTGCAGAGAATGTACCGGTTTCAATCCTGCTACCGACAAGGTCGATGCATTTTTCCGACCAGTTTTTCGGATGTAACTATAAATTATCTGACCTGATTTTCTTATTCCGGTTGGCATCCAAATTTTCGTTCTGCCTTTATTTTTTATCATCACATCAAATTCTCTTATAATAGTTCAGTTATTCAGAGGACCAACATGGTTTCTAGAGGCCACTTCAAAGATTGCGTAAATCTAAAGCGCTACCGTAGGTTACTTTTATATACTATCTAAGATGAGAGCTTAAATTTCACAAAATCAATGATATATTCTCTTTTATATTCTTTACCTCATCGAATTTGATCCAATTCGATCCACATGCTGACATTGACATTTGCAATCAATACTTTACGGAAGAGCCCAGTTTTTGTACAGACTTCTGGAAATGCTCAACAACACACACTCATTAGCAAACATCCGAATGAAAACTGATGCCGATTCACATTTCCAATATATTTTTAATTGCCATACTGTGTGTAGTGGCTGATTATGGACATCGGGTGCTTATTTTCATTTTTAGCCGATTCGTGACGAAACAGATATTCGCATCCTCAAAATACGGTACCATTTTACAGTTGTTAAACTATGTATTTGTTATTTGTGACCTTGAGCCTATAGGACCAAAAATCTAATCCACAGTCCGTCCGGCAACCCATGCCTCAAATCTCGTCATTTATTTCTAACCGTTTAAGAAATTAAAAAAACAAGATAGCTTCGGTAATCTTGACCTTTGACCGACTGGACCTAAATCTTATCAGTTATCCATTGTCCCCTCTAGGAAGCCCATCAATCATATCACACCAAATTATCTTTAACCATTTATTAGCCTGGAAATGGAAATTAAAAAACCTCCCGCTAACCTTGATCCAGCATCTAAAATCTAATTGGTTAGCTCTAGGGTAACCCATCCATAAAATTCCACCAAGTTATCTTAAAACTATGGTGGCTGATGTAAATGAGGGCGCCGGAACGCCAGAACGCTAAAACGAAAAAAAACGTATTTTTTCTGAATTTTCTCTGAAAGTTCGTTCTAGCGCGCCAAAACAAAGATTATTTCGTTTTGCGCAGTTATTTCCGTTTTGGCGCCCCTAACAAGCATTCAACCACAGTGAAATTATTTTTTAATTTGGCGCGTTGATCCTGTGTGTAATTTGCATATATAGAATTATTTTACGTGGATGAAAGTTCGTTTTGGCGGGAGCGCCAAAACGGAATATTCTTTGTTTTGGGGGGCCAAAACGGATTTTTAGAGAAATTTCGACGTTTTTCGTTGTTTTGGTGGGGGCGCCAAAACGGAATTTTCTTTGTTTTAGCGCGCCAAAACGAACTTTCAGAGAAAATTGGACGTTTTTTTTTCGTTTTGGCGTTCTGACGTTCTGGCGCCCCGATTTGCATACCAGAAATTTTTCGCTATGGCCCTTATCAGCCACCATATAAAACACTTATGAATTAAAGCCCAGAGATGAAAATGGCTTTCTGTGACCTTGATCTTTAATCCATCCATCAAACGTCACCAAGTCACCTTCAACTGTCTACGATACAAAGACTAGGAATGAAAAATATGAAACAGATTCGAGTGACCTTGATCTTTGAGTTACAGGACCCGAAATCTAATTAGTTACCACGGACTTAAGATAAACGTATTCCATCAAATTTGCGAAGTTGAATAACCGCGTATGAGTTAGAGCCCGGACATGAAATTACAAAGTTGTTTCATGTGGCCTTGGCGGATGGACGACGAAGTGAATACTGTATGCCCCACCACAACCAGTAAAAATACCTTTGATCGATTATGATGATTTTACAGTCTTCCCATTAGTCACAATCAATTCTTATACCATCGTTTGTTGGTTGATGCACGAGCTCCTTCCGAGGGTGTACTGTCACTATTCGTACTAGGCTCGAATCTTGGACATCTAAATCGGAAAAAAATATGATTTCTGTTCATTTCAAGTTTTGCCAGCTGCTTTTGAATTGTTGAAATATTTCTGTTAAGTGGCTGAGTGACGATTCAAATTTCACACACAGCGCCTGAACAAACAGAATATTCGTTGAGATCTGGAGGGTAGTTAGTTATCGATGTGGCTGGCATCATTTAAATTAAGGCAATCGGATGGGGATGAACACATTTGAAGTCATTTCTGCCAAACACGTCGTGAGTATGTGCGCTGGGTTCGAAGGATTGATCATCAACTGAAGTTGATTTTTGAGTTCGAATCTTTTTCGATAATTCGATTTAATATGATTATGTCAATATTTTTTTCAATTTATGTTTATATTTACGTTTTTAAATCATTGCAGGTGCCGTTTTAATTGATCATCTACAACGTTGAGCATCGCCAACATGATAAGTAAGTTAACGATGGTATTTTTTCGTGTTTTTTTCCACCACACCACTGGTACATTCCAGTTTCATATTGTTACCCAGTATACAGGACCCAGTTCCATATTCATTCCATAAAGGTTCGGCGCTTGGGTTTTATATAACTGTGGAATTGGACCCAGAGATATATACCTGGGCGGTTGATCCGTTTACTGCATTGCAGCCTAATCGTCATCGTCCTCAATTTAAAGGCGGATCGTCTGGTATTTTCTCTACCGCATCGTTATTCACTATGATGTGGCCGCAGACTTGTGTTGCTTCGAGAATTTCGCACGATTTCAGGTGCAGGATTTAGTTCGCCCGGTTAGTTCGGCGAACGGGTCGGTCGGCCTATACTATAGAACGTCATACCTACGAGCAGTTTGATAATTGCTCGTAGGTCATACCTAGCAAAAACTCTATATGGTATTTTGAATGCGTACCGGTACAAATGTAATCGCAATCGTACGTACAACCAACTAACAATCTTGCTGCCAATATGTGTTTTTTTAATGGAGATCGATCTTTTCTAACTCCAATATTTCGACGTTTCGATAAAGGAAATGGGGCCTTTTTAGCCAGGGCTAGGGTCTCTAGACGATCCGGGAGGTTATGTTCTAGAGGGTCCAGAGGCCTCTGGTTAGGGTAAGGGTAAGGTTATGCGTTTTACACAGGCAAGGTTAAGGCTAGCTAGTAATGAAAGGGGAGCGTACTAATCCGGGGGTCTACTAGTCCTGAAGTGCATCAGTCCGGGGGCCTAATAATGGGACAGGGTGAACCGACAGTAGATTGCCATGTATGTGACCAATCAAAAATTGTGTTATGACATTGAACAAAAATGAGAGCTCGTGTCGACTGTCCTTTTTGACATGTCGTCCGTTTTTGACAAATCATATACGTACACTTTTGCAGAAGTAGTTTTCAATGGACACATTTAGGTGGGCATGGTTTTTAGCGGCAGGCTGTTTATTGCAATGGCTTTGCACCAAAATAAAATGCTATCAGCAAAATTTCGCTAAGCTGCTGTTAAGACAGTTGAAAGAAGTTTTATTTCGAACACGCATTATCATCTTTAACTAGCGGTCCTTTAAATCTTCCAACAAAAGTTTTGCCTGAATTCATTAACTGCGAATAATACGCCGCGTTTATGCAATTCTCAAAATTAGCAAAAATTGCAGTTTTTTCGCGGCCAGTGGTTTTATCCTGTAACATGTACATGTCATTACATGTACATGTACATGAGATACATGTCGACTGTGATCAATGAATAGGTTTCTAACGGGCCTATTGGAAGTAAAGATTGTTTAGGTTGGCCCAGACATGATTATTTATGGTAAAATGGCACAGGTTCCACATGTGAAAGTGAAAAAATTTGTCGATTGGGGAAATATTGAGGCGACCTATTTTCTCGTGTGAACCAGTGTGTTCAGAGAAAGCCTCCTTGCACAGACCCCCTGAACATGATGTGTTTCCATCACTCTTTAAGGTAATTCCTATCTTTCCGTAGTTACTGCAAACAAGTCATTTCCGTTTTGGAAATACAAAGGCAATATTTTTTAGGGCACTTATTCCACCAGCATTTAATAAGATAGCTACGTCTCAGTACCTAGAAATTGTATAAAATTGCACTGAAATTTCATATTTTTGAATGCTTGTTTTGTCTGCATGCATACACATGTACTTAACATGCCCTTTTCAATGTCCATGGATCCATGGATCCGTTCCTAGATATGCCCTTCTAGCATATTCAAGTTTCAAGTTTCAAGTTTGTTTATTCATCATAATCAAATGACATGATCGTCAATGAACAGCGAATTAGAAGAAAACAATATAATACATATATACAATACTAGGATTACAAACATGTTTACAAGAAAGAGTGCATAGGACATAGCGTACTGTACAATATAAGTCAAGCATAAAATTAAATGTAATGTTCAAATCCCGATTGGATATACTTCCCCAAATTTACCAATTCCGATTGACTACCTATATCATTAAAAATTCTATTTATATCATTTGCATCACCAAGTACCAAATCAAATTTCGTCCTGAGACTGTCGAATTTGCTACACGATAGGACGAAGTGCTGCTCGTCTTCCACACAGTTACATATATCACAAAGCCTGTTTTCTCTACTCAATCCCAGGTGTCTGCCTTTTTCTATCATCAGTCGATGGGATGAGGTACGTAGTTTGGCAATTGCACTCCTAATATTAAAATTCTTTACAACCAATAAATAGTTTTCTAGTTGGTAGGACTGTTTAATCGTATTATAAAAAGATAATTTCCTATGACGAATATGAAAATGATTGAAGGACAGGTCATTTATTATTTGTGAAGCTGCTGCGTCAAGCCCCATGGTGCTCTTGTTAGACAAAATAGCGTTAAGGAGATTCTTTTTCATGGGAGGCCCTATTTGAAGCATAATATGTAGTACATGTATTTTGCAGGTTACTTGAAAAGGTTCGCACTTTGTGGGATTTTCATGTCCATCTGGGCAATGGCCGCATCTGATGAGGCAAACGAGAAGGAACCATTGACCGATTCTTTAGAGAGAATGGTTCGCGAATGGGTGTGCGACCAAAATGGAGCCTGTTACACCACTCATAATGGTTGTTAGAGAGAACGACAGAGCAGCTTCTGGCAAATAACCCCACGACTCCAATTGAATACCATCGATATATCGTTTGAAATATTTGACCTTGTCTATTGGCTTTCAACGGGAATCTAGGAAGCCAGTCGTCTGTTTGTAATCTAGATAGTCCTAAGAATAAAATTGCATTTCTCTGCATATTATGATGTTTTCAATATTTTGTTTTTTTTCTGTTCTGACGCCACTAGTCATTTTCGAAAATAAAGTGTATTTCCTTTGCGAGTAGGCCGAAACAAAGATGTCTTCGTCAGAAAAGGAAAAGTACCGTATCGATGTAGGCTGTTTCGAGAACGTGAAAATTCTGACCAAATGAAATATAATACTTCTTCAAACAAGTTTTTTTAAGACACTGTGGGTGGCCATCGAAAAAAGACAGTGGACGAGCCAACCTGGATCTACATATATCATATGTTAAAGATAGTTTTAGTTTCCCCAAGCAGTAACAAGACCATAACACGACCTTTTTGCATTTTAAACATTCGATATCTGGAGTAACTATTGAACATTTCGTACCAATCCAAAATAGCTATCCACTCTCTTTCGCTCTAAAAATAAGGGCTTCGCAATAATGCATAAAAGCAATTATTGATTACATCTAGCACTACTATTGTCATTTCGAGAACATAGAACGAGCGTCAAAAGAACAAATATAGTACCGGTATAGATAATCCGACAGGAATGGGAATAAGACAGGAATTAGAATCGGCTCTTGTCCACATGTCAAACAGACTCTTTCAATAATAAAAACAGCTGGAAAATATAGCTAGCTAAATAGAGTTAGCTGAAACCGCAAAACATATAAATATTTTTTTAAATATTTTTCAAAGAGCTGGGAAAAGAAAGATTGTTTTAAAAATGTGAGAATGGACAATTCCAGGCAATATTGTCTTATAAGGAGTAATCGATTAGAATAACTGTGTAATTGGTTTTGAGCTCTGAGCTGGGAGTGTATCTGTGACAATTATGACCCACAGAATACATCATTTGCCATTTTATGAAAAGCTAACAGGCTGGCCATAGTGCCCTTTGGGGCTCTTGTTTAAACTAGGGAATAAAAAGCAGGGTCAACGTTATATGAATCTCTATGCCCCCTCCCATCCCCTCTCCATTTGTCTTGTCTATAGAACTCCCTCTCCCTTTGTCTTGTATGTAAAACGTCTCGTTGGAAGTTGGTTTCCATAGACTAGCGGTTGTCTTAAGTCAATAAGGTGATAGACCCCCAGTAAGAAGAAAAACTAACAAGAGATGATTGACGTTTCAACTTAATTCTATATGAGCCATTTTGAAAATATTTGAGTAATCGCTCATAGAATTGAGTTGTAACGAGAATTCTTTTTACTGTGGGTTTATGAACTTACGTCATTGGAATTTAGACTGAAAGGATCGTGATCGTCTTAAATCTATATTGCCAATAAATCAATATCCTAAAATTTGCCAAAGACTCAATACCAGGCCTACATGGTATTTGTTTAACAACTAATTTTCACTTGTTGGTTGGGAACTTCCTCTATTTTCCGCCCGATTAATACGTGTCGCAGATTCCGTTGATGAACTGCGACTTCCAGGTCCAGGTCCTCGAGAAATAGACGACAGAGCTCCAACTCCGATGAAACCACAGTTTATTTCAACTAAAGCTAACAAAGCCTTGGCGTTTTTCAAATATCGGGTATGAGTATTCCAAGTCACAGCAGGGATCCATACAAGACGAATGTCTAACTCTGTCTAACTGACTCTCTGCCACATAATTCTAGAAACATATATATATATATATATATATATATATATATATATATATATATATATATATATATATATATATATATATATATATATATATATATCACTATCAAGTCGATGCTCACTCAAGTAGAACGTTCACTGTCTCCAGTAAGCGACAAGAATGAACAAGATATAACATAAAATGCATACAGATACACATCAAATAAATTTACAGTTCTTGAAATTAATGATGATATATAATATTGAATCATATCTGGGACCAACTACGCTATATTCGGTCCAACCTATCCATTGCATCGGTCATCATTTTTTCCAAAACAACATTCACTTAATGGCATCTGTGCAAAACATACAGGAATGAAAATTGATCCCCATTCACTTCTGTATTATTTACTTGCAATTTCTGTTTTCATTGTTGAGCGCTTCGAATGGCCATTATGAGCTCCAAACTGAACAAACTGAAAACATATCTTAAATTACCAGCGATGTGTGCTGTTCTACTTCAAAATCCCCATGCAATTTACATGAACGAGCAACAAGGATGTATACGATCGCATTCGAAAAAAATCAAATAATTTGTAAATACCGTGCACTGTATGTGGTGGCTGATAAGAGAATCGTGCATTGTTTTATTCTAGTCGATCATGACAAAAAGAGCTGCATCCTCAAAATACATGTACCATCTTGTTTGTGCCCCATAAAATCTACGTAACACGATGGGATTGTTTTAACTACGTATTGCTATGCAAAAGCAGCTATCCCGCCAGATGGTGCGACGAACAGTAGGTCGTCCGTTGCCAAAATAGCAAAAGCAGCTATCCCGCCAGATGGTGCGACGAACAGTAGGTCGTCTGTCGCCAAAATAAGTAAATTTTCAATGAAATTTGAACTGGATGTTGAGACTCCCGAATCCATACATTATCACAGCACCCACCATTTATACTACTTGCATTCTTATACTCGGATATCCTTACTAGTTTTCTTAGTGATCCATTTATGAGAAACAATCATTTAGATTTATTCGAAATGTAGAAGAAATCGAATGCGGACGAACAAATCCGGATCCCCGTCTGCCATACGTGGCACCAGCGATTGCCTCAGTAGCGGAGTGGGTACCCAATTAAAACTCACTTGTGAATTACTACCTAGACCTTACGTATGAAAGTCCCAAAGATGCTCATCAATTATATGTACTTAAGCCGTTTAAATAACGATTCTTTTGCCTCATCATGATAAAAAGCTATTTGCATTCCGTGGACAGTTTCAAAACATCCAGTCTAAATTATGGGCCAAAGAAACGTACCGCAGTCATGCATATCATTTATTTCTTGATCGTTGAGGTTATGATATTTGCAAAACATGCATATATATATATATGTATATATATAATGTATATAGTGGGTTTTTATCTTATTATCAGATAACCACGTTTGAGATTGATTATCGTTCTATTATACCAGCGTTTAGCCTTTTACGAAGTGGATATTTAACCGTATATGGCAAAGTATTTACTTCCGCTATGTTACCGTACATTTTTACTTTTTACGACTTTTCGACTATTTTCGTGCTACTTTTGACATTTTTTGAGCTTCAGCGTCGATCAGTGTGAATGCACGAGATTAAACTTATTTTCACATACAATTACTTAGTTTAGTTGACACTTTTTTATAATAAAGTTTATTCAAATATTTATCGTTGAATATCTTTGCTATATGAGGAGAGACGAGACTAAAAAACCGATAACTTTTATTGTTCATGTAAAATATAATTCTCTACTGGAATCAAAGGTCAGCTTCCGAGCCTAATGTAGAACATTTTGATTGAATGAATCATGTGGCAAGTGAGGGTCTCTGGTTGTAACGGGTCCGTTTCGTAGTCCGAAAAATTCAGAGTTTCGGCGGAATTACAGGTATCTTTCAATATTCCTCTTTGAAAAAAAAAATTTTTTTGCGGTTTCAGCTAAACTCTATATTTTCCAGCTGCTTTTATTATTGAAAGAGTCTGTTTGACATTTGGACAAGAGTGGATTCAAATTCCTGTCTTATAACGCCTGAATAAACGGGATATTTACATGGTGATCCGCATGGTGAGTTAGTTAGCGATGTGGTTGAAATTATTTAAAAAGGCAATCGGAAGGGGGATGAACATAGCTGGAATTATTCCTGCCAAACACGTGAGTATGTGCTGAATATGGTATCAAGGAAAGAACATCATTTCAACTATTGTTGATTCTTGAGTCGAATCTTTTGGGATTAAGGCTCCTCTATCTATTTGCGATATTCATGGTGACGACATGTGAATTTTCTCCACGAATGTGTTTATATCATCCTTGCAGGTGCCGTTTTATTGATCACCCACAACGCTGAGCATCACCAACATGATCGGTAAGCTAACGATCATTTTAAGCTAGTTTTTCATAAAACCTTGGCGCGTATAGGATCCATCGTTTTCTATATCGGTACCCAGTAAACAGGACCCAGTTCTCCATATTTCGCGATCTGACGCTAGGGTTTTTGCTAAACTGTTGAAATGAGTCCTATCGATGAAAATGGCAACCTCAATGGAAAGTCTGGCCCATCGTTACCACTCCCTAATTCCACCCTTGTCATCAATTTAGATGGATCCTCTTGTTTCTACTGATTCGAGAATGAATCCTGTACAATCTCAGGCGCACGAGTTCGTTCACCCAATTAATTGGTTATGTTGGACTGAACTATGGAGCGCCTCCTAGCATTTAATTGTATATCGTTTTTTACAACGTATTCGAAATCGTACTATCAACCTAGAATATCGCAATGTTAAGATTTATTAGAAATAAACAATACGAATTTAGTGTATGCAAGACAATATGAAATTAATAATATTACTATACTTAATCAAATATTATCAAATGAATTATATTTAATTACTGAACTAATAGATACTTTAGATAATGGAACCAAAAATCCTAAAATATTTAATACAGTTTTAAATTATAAAGGTTATTTAGATGAAAACATAAAAGATATTCTTAAAATTCCTTTTAATGGAAGAAATGATGATTTAATACTTTCTAAAGGCTACAATGATTTGATTAACTTAAGAATTGAAAAACGACAATTTTTCAATTTTGATAATAAACAAATTATTTATAAAGAAAATTCATTAAATATTGGAATTCAATGTGAATCAGATAATAATAATTCTTATAAAGATATTGGAATTTAATGTAATTTAGATGGTGAATTTAGAAAATTCAATCCTAATGAAAAAGTGTATTGTTATTGCGGAGGTAAATATTTAAATTCACATAAATCAAAACATTATCAAACCAATAAACATATCAAATATGATAAGAATAATAATTCTTTATTGAAAATAGATTAAGTTGAAATATTAACATATTGAATGATACGTTTCAAATATATAAAAGTTAAATATTATAATCAAATCTTAAATATAAAATTGTATGTTTCAAATGTAAAAAAGTTAAATATTTCAAAAATGATTTATAAAATATTAAATTTGAATCTTTGATATTAAATCATATGTTTTAAATATTTATCAATTTTTAATTTTTTTTTTCTTAAATAAATGGATAGTTTCATTTCAACTGGAAAAAGTGATTTAAAACATTATCTTGTAGCAGGAGGATTAATTTTGGCCGCGCTATACTTTTGTTATGAGAATATTAGTAAAGATTTATTAATTGAAAATATGAAATTGAGTAAGAAATTAAAGAAGTTGAGTTAAATGGAAATAATCATAAGAATAATGATTTAAAAAAAGTTAATATTGAAAAAGATTTAGTGGATTAAGAAATTTCTTTACGCGACACTAGAATTATATTAGTTAGTTAGTTTATTAAATTTTTAATTGAATTCTATTTAGATATAAAGTAACAAGAAATATTAGATTTAGATAAGAATTGTAATTGTGTCGAGCCCACCAGAGACCAGCGCGATTTTCTAGTTTAACTATTGTATTTCTTTTTCAATTCTTTTTAAAATCTATAAGATAATTATACATTAGATCTTAACTATGTTTCATTATATAAAGAAATTTATTATAACTCTTATTTAAATCTAATATTTCTTGTTACGTTATATTTAAATAGAATTCAAGGCGAGGGTAGTAAGACTGTAGTACAGTAGTCTTAGTGCATTACACGGGACAATTTTTGATAATTTGGAGATGATACCAATGTTTTCGGATATCCGTTGTGGATATGATACTTATGTGTTTGTTCCTGTTTAGTTTTTAATCAATTTGAATGCCTATGAATTCGCTATCTTGAACCCTGGATAGGGATTTACCATAAACAAGTTCATTGGGATATTGCAATGTCTTCTATTAAAAACAATGTAGTACGCCTTTTTAAGATTTAACGATTATTTGTTTGCTTTAAACCAGTCTACACGTTCAGCTAATTCTATGTTTAATTTGAATTCATTTTAATTTTCATTTAATTTGTAATTTGAATAGAAATAACGTAGAGGGGACTGGAATTTTAGTCCGAAAAATCCAAATAAAACCGATCCGAATTAAAAGAGTTATACTGTACTGTAAAGATATGTTTTATCTTTAAGGTTACTTGCGTAGGTTCGCACTTTGTGGGATTTTTATGTCCATCTGGGCAATGGCTGTAGCTGATGAGGAAAACGAGAAGAAACCATTGACCGATTCTTTAGAGAGAATTGCTCGCAAGTGGGTTTGCGACCAAAATGGAGCATGTTACACCACTAAAAAAGGTTGCTAGAGAAAGTGACAGAGCAGCCTCTGGCAAATAACCCCACAACTTAATCAAATTAAGTGCCATCGATATATCATTTGAAACTTTTTGATCTTGTTTATTGAGTGTCGGGGAATCTTTAGAAGCCAATATTATCTATCTGTATTCTATATAGTCCTCGAAATAAATGGCATTTCTCTGTATATATCCTGTGTTCGATACTTTGTCCATTCTTCTGACGCTACTATTCATATTCGAAAAAAACGTACTTCTTTTGCGAGTGGGCCTAAACCAAAATGCTTCTGTGAGAAAAGGAAGTATCGATGACTAGAACCAGACAATTTTGACAAAATGAAAGATCACACTTCAACGTCCCTTGGATCCTCAAGGATTAGATTTAACAGTATATTTGGAAATGTTTCACTCTAAAGCAGGACGGATCTCATGCATTTCAGAAACATAAGGAATCAAGATCAACAAGACGTGTGCCAACTAAAGATCATGAGATGCCATCGGGAATCGTGAGATGCCATCGTGGGAGCCGCGACTGCCACGGTGGTACTCTAACCAAAAATGTTCTAAGAGCTTCCTAAGACATTTAGAAAAGGCAATGTAATAGTAATATAGCAATAAAAAGTACAATAATACTCTAACGACTCTAACAATTTTTTCGCGTTGGAATTCGATCGGGTATATCTTCTGTAACAACGATGGAACGTTTCAATACATCGGTTTCAATTACTTATGGGAAATCATTTTGAAATCGGACTACTTGTGACCACCGTTTGCCGTTTTGACTGTTGCTGACCATACGAGACCATAGTACCCCTATGTAGGTTTTCGATGATGGCTAGTTTCTATCTCAGCGTTGGTATAGCATCATCATGTATAATTACTAATCATTCTTGTTTGGCGATTTCTCTGTTATTACCATTTGCATAATGAAATTCGTGTAGAGACCCCCTAAAACCAATGTATCGTATAAATGAAGCTAATAAATGAAGCAAATAGATGAAGCTACCAGGAAATGTCAGTTGTAAAAAGTTTGGACATCGGGTTGTAAGGTAGGATCCTCGAATTTGAGGTCAAGTTGAGGTCACTACAAAAAATGTCTTTGCATTGCAATTTAGAAGCCAGAACAATAAACCGTGGTGCGACGAGCGCCACCCGAACGATTGCTTCAGACCTTATCCCATCTGCGGCGGAGTTGCGTCGACGGAGCACGTGGAACTTTCCATTTAGCCTTTCCCGCGGTGGTCTAAGTGAGGGTCGTCCTCTTTTTTTCTGGGAGCGTCATCGGCAGTTGGCGGAACTAACTGTAATCACGAAATTTTAGCAACGACCGAACAACAACGCCAGCGGCAGCGTTCAGTAGCTTGTTACGTACGTATATGAATTCGTTACACAGCTCTCAAGAGCCCGAACCTTTCCCATTATTTGATGGATATTCTGCTGGTGCCGTAGTACTTATTTAGGTGATAGTGTACGTTAGTCGACTCCTGACATGTGTTTATTGTATTCGCACATCAATGTCGGTTTCGTCATCGGGTCGCGTTGCCCTCGGCGATTGACTCGCGATCTATCGTCTCCTCGATCGTCGTGCGAATGAGGAAATCATAGAAATTCTTTTTATCACGCCAGTTCATAATCATAATTTACTCGTTCCGATAAGCAATAATTTCACCAGGATCCACTCTCGGAATTTCTAGTTGCGCAGCTTTACCGGCCCTGTGCAGTAAAATGGTTCCCGTGTTAGGCCTGAGTGGAACACGGATTAACGGGTTCTAGCTCAGACAAAGCCTAATTAGTGACCTTGGTTTTAAGTATATTTATGTATTGTTTATAGTAACTGTTATGTATATAAGATACTAACATACGTTTCAACTTGTCAATTCTACTAACCGACACTGAACTACGCTACGCTATATATTTATACCGATCGCTGTCTCTCGTGTTTGATCCGGGATTATCGTTACGGATTCGTGTATCAAAGTCTTACACCCGTATATAATGTCCGGCAATACACCGGGCTGCTATACAGGCGGTCGTTAAAGACATGGTGCCCACGATTGACGAACGAAGGCACAACGTCGAGGACAATTTGCCCAGTTTTCGCTAATCCTGGTTCGTGCGTTATCTGTAATGTGTGGGACGATGAATGTCACTTTTGTTCCATTGTAGAAGGGTCGCTAATCTGAGAAAGGAATTGAATATATCTATCTTAGATGTAAATAGTTTAATCTCCACTTTCGAAAACTTAAATTCTGCGACCAGTTTCGTTCAGCTAGCCAAATTTGCTAAACTCGGTTTGCCGTACTAATATTTTTTTTCAACAAAAAAAACGCGTTTCTATGAAGATATTTTTGCCAATGTTGTATCAATAAAATCCTCAGATAAAACTCTATCTTCAATGAAAAATTCTACATTGTATCTCAAAACATGAAAAAGTTACAGTCAATAACACAAAATTACCAATCTTTTTGAGGCGCCTCCCTTTAAGTGACGTACATTTTTTAAATTGTTGCCGTATCTGATTGTTGCAGCCGCGAAAAATAAAATAAACACCATCAGAGAATAGAAATGGTCACCTTTCTAACGATACATGACTTAAAGTTTTGAAGCAAAAGAGAGTGGACTACAATGAATCGCGCTAAAGGTTTTAGTTTACAAAATGTGTAAATCTTTCCAACAATGCGGGACCTGGCGCCTGGAAACCGGCAACTTCCCTATTATGTATATACGTGATTTTACCGAAACTGTATCAGTTGCAAACAATGTCTTTTTTATATTTGTGCCGAATAAAGTTTGAATTTGAATTTTGGTTCGACAACCTGGGTGTCATCTCGACCACTTTATTCAAAATATATCCTGAATGGTCATCATTAGTTGCAAGACGAGTTTGTCGATGACGTCATACGTAAATGATAGCATAACCACGTGCGTGCGTGATGCGGGGAACAAATTCAAATACAAAGACTTTATTTAACCAATTCTGTGCGCCGAATTGCTTAATCATAAACAAACTAGTATGTAAATAAACAAAATGAATTCTTTTCTTTTAGAAGTAGTAAATATCTTAAACAGTGTTTCCATGAAACTTTGATGAACGGTGTGAAACCCTCAAATCAGGCACGTAGGAAGCAATTTTGATTGCTGCGGCCAAATGCCGATTTTGGACAGGTTCTAAATATTGCCGCGGTGAATTTACTTAATTTCTTCAAAAACGTGGTGTAGAAAGACAAAAAATGTCATTCAGTAAATTATTGCTGCGGCTTTCGCATCTGCAGTCGCTGCACCAACGCCACTGCAAATACAAGAATGGATTAAAACGATTTTTTAGGTCAACTGCCAGTCCTTTGTCCTAATAAGACTTTTTTCAGGGATGTACCACCAAAACTGACTGAGCTAGGCCACCGTCTGATGTCTCAAGTCGAGTTGAAACGGCACGTGGTTATGTTATTATTTACGTATGACGTCATCGGCAAACTCGTCTTGGAACTAATGACGATCATCCTGAATGCGGGCATGCGGCCGTTTTCGAGAGAAGCTCTCATTTGGTAGGCTTCTTTGGACAATATCGCTTGTACGTCACTCTTCCATGAAGCCTATCTATGATTCATCCATGCAAATCTCCTGGAATGGATTGTAATGTTCAAACGTGGCATGATCTTATGTCACTTTGCTAGGGCAGGATCATTCGGGTCTGAGTGATTGACAGATATGGACCATGGTCATCTCAATCCGTTTCACACCCATCCCATCTATTTATGCATGTGTCAACAATCTGCCGCTTGGAGTTAGTTCCCGGCTGCAGATTGTCCGTAGTTAAACTCCAGTTTAGTTACATTTCACCATTAATCATAAAATGAAAAAAATCGCGGTGATTTATGTAACACGTATATACTGGGTATATTGCATTCATGAACAACAACATCCGGTTCACGACCGTCACAAAATAGATGACTTTTAGCAACAATTAATCGTCGAAGTTGTCTGTGTGTTTTATTCCCAATTGCATTTCTAATTTCAATTTACCAAGTGTTAGTCGTCGTTTTGTTCCATGACGCCATCACCATGACGATCATTTCGACTAATACGTACATTTTCCCTGGATATTGGGATATTTAATGCAGGCACTTTCATCCAAGTGATAATACTGAAACCGATTTAACTAGGGCTCCTCTATGAGGAGTGCCAAGTTCCCAACATCCCATCCACACAAAACCCCAGTCCCCGTGCAAAAACAAATGCAACAAAATCTTATTTTTTTCGTTTTCTGGTTGCGTTTGAACAGAGAACGACATTAACTACATGTAAAGTAGACACAGTTATTACGAACTCGGATATTACGATTCATTGGATATAACAGAATGAAATAGTGTCCCAATTAGAACACTTTAATCATTTGCATCTGGATGTAACGAAATATCGGTTGAACCTCCCTTCTGTTCCCGAAGTTCATAGTAATGAGGTTCTACTGTTTTTCAGTAGAAGTTTTAAACCAATCCCACCACCAAATTCTGTCCCCGTCCACCATACTGGTTGTTGGCTTTTTAAAGGCAGGTGATGGGAAATATGTCATCACACTAACCTTTGATGTTTCCTGGAGTAGCTTTAAAGGGTGAATGGAATACTGAACTATCTCGTCCAAAGGATCTTTTGGTATATTCGTACAAAAGGTTATTTAGTTTCATAAAAGCCTCTTCGCTTAATCTGAATCCAATCACACGCCTAACAAGCTTAAGGATATGCCTTCTTTCCAGTCTATAACAATTTCGACGGGATCACCATCTAAATCATTGAACATCTTTTACATATACAATTCAAGAACATTTATTCGTCTTACGGATTTCTGTAATTAGTCCCTCAATACCCCAAACTTGTCAACACTTCACTGCGACATACGAAAACTTTTATAGTTATACTACTTTTCACGATGACAACGGCTCTATATATGAGAATATTGATTCCCGTATGCTCCTCTCAAACTAAAAAACCAACCTCCGCGTTAACTGTATCCATACACAGTGAAACCATGGAGTCCATGGTGCAACCTAGCCACACATGTCCTTAGCACGCGAAGAGTAACACCGTCATGCATTCCGACTTACAGTCTCTTCCTCTACAATGGTAGAGAACCCGAATTGATCTCGGTATGGTACATCATCTTGCATAAAAAATCTATACGTTAGCAGTAAAGCTACCTTCTGCGATTTAGACAGCAACAGCGGATCAGACGAAGTAGTTCAGCATCAGCCAGGTAAACCGATCAACAAGAAACGACCAAATCTAAGATCTAATGTGCATCTAGCATCATGTATTGCTACGTAAGTAGAGAAGTGAGGTGCAAGTAGTATACAGGGTTTATATAGTCAAGTCACACAGCCAAGGTTCTATTGTTTAAGTGCCGGATTACTCAAGAGGCAACTCATAAAAGTGGCCCGGTTTCAATGTTTGCCCTAGGTGTTTGCCCTATCTACGTACACCCCTGGCTAAATTTATGAATAACTAATCTTACGTAAGGCCTAGATTAATTGTTCAGGTTCCTAGTAGTGCAGAAAATTATAATGCTGCGTTGGAAAGCTTTTTTGCGTTGATAAACGAACAGGTTTTAATCCCGTGGCCCAATTTTCGCGACCCGGTAAAAATATGAAGTACAATAACGCTTCCATTATATACCGTGCGACAAAAGCATTTCTCGAAGCGCGCGTTTGCTACATGCTATTTACGAAAAACACGCGCGTTTTATCTATTGGTATACACAACGAAAACCGTGGCTGCTGGCTTTTATAGATTCAGTACAGCGTTTTATCGCACAACACGCTGACTGGCTGTATGGAGTGTTGCTTCGGCTGGTGGTGGAACGCCTTCGAATAGACTGGTCGGGGAAATGGGCAGGATGTACGTTAAAATCAGCTCAATCTTATGGTTGTTCGTGGTGATTACAGCGGCACAAGACGACGATTCCGCTACACCGCGGTGCAGGAACATTAAAATAGGTCAGTTGGTTGGAGGTCCGCGTCTAGAGGTGACCTTGTCTTGCTTAAGGGGTGACCTTGTCCTTGCGGCTCTGGTTGAAATTGTATTTCTACGCGTCATTTTATAATTTTTGATAGCAGATTCGGAAACAATGAGCTCATTATAAAACTTGGGTCATAGATATTTTATTTCAGATACATGTTTTCATATGCGGCTCTGATTGGATTTGTATTTCGACATATACGTTTATATTCGTTTTATATTCTTTTATAGCAGATCCGGGAACAATTAGCTTATTTTGAAACTAGGGTCACAGACATTTTTTTTTCAATTTCTGATGCGTCTATTTGTTTACGATAATGCGATTTAATAATAATCGCTTACATATCGAAATGATGACAAATTAGTGTTATTTTTCTGTTATTTTGATAGGATTGATTGACCGTAGGGATATGTTAGGAAAGATCATAAGGGGTTTGGTGCATACTCAGCAAAGTGCTTTGGGAGAAATACAGATGCACTGGAATCACAACCCGCCGGTTTTATGTACGAATGAACGTCGTGGATACAAAATGAATACACAATTGGTTGACGTAAAACCAGAGCTATACGACGCTCAACGTGAGTTTCATCGTTCAGTCTTTATAAATTTGCCAGGGATCACGGTTCATATTTGTTTACAGTCAGCGAAAATTGGCGCGCACGAGCCTATTTTTGTCGAAACATAGTGCACGACAAAAACACCCTACGGCCTCGTTATACCTAGTCCCCTGTCAGTCCAGGGTTCATGTAATTTGATTATTTTCATGTAGTGTATTTGCAGTCCGGCCAGCCTTCCACCCGTGTCTCGTCAAAGGGCTGATTCATGGAGGGGGTGGATCGGTTCCGAAAAAGACCAGGAAAAGTAACTTGACTTAGATTTTCATAGATTTCCTTTTGGTGCTCCTCGTGTTTTGCGCGAAAATCTAATTTCCCATTCCAGTCTACCACTTTAAGAAAACCTAGACGCACCGTTGCGCAATCCAGATTCACGGGTTTGAATATTCCGGAATGGTTCGAGTCTGACAGTCTATCGCCGGTCTCTCTTTAATCAAGAGTTCATTTATAGTCAGTAGTTATTTAATTCAATTGGTCAATAAACATTCGAAACTTCATTTTTAGGTGATGCGATTCTAAAAGCTGATTACGACATTTTCATCGGCGAAGAAAACGAATTAATGCTAAACATAGCGACAGCTCATTCGATCCCGTATATTATATACGAGATGGGACAGAAAGATATGAAACAGCGACGCAGCGCAAAATACCGCAATTCTACAATAATCAACATGTTCCCCTTATTCAAAGATACAACACAGGTTTTCCTCGATTTCGCTAAGGTCCACTCCAGAACCAGGATCTACTTGCTCGCGGCTGCCGAATACTCCGAGAGTAAGTTGTTTACATTGAGATTAATGTGCATGGTAATCGTTGGTTCCGCTCATGGCAATCGAGGATCCTTAAGGTTCACTCGTAGGCTACATTTCGAATACGAATTTATGAAAACTTGATGAAAACTATACAAATCATCACTGTGTAGAAAAATGAATTCAAAGTATATTCAGTGGGCCCTGTGATAAATGTGTCGATTTAGTTAATATTGAAATAAAAAAGATTATATTTCGAGAAGGTAATGCCGAGTGCTCGTAATTTAGTCGAGTTCTTCATTAGTTAATCATTAAGTTAAGAATAACTATTTCAGTACTCATATATGGATAAGGTTTTTGTTTATTCTGAATTGACTTCAGTTTGCTGTTTAATTCGGGTGTGCTTCTCTTGTAGAAGCTGTCAGTATCCGGCAAGCATTTAGTAGCGATAACAAGTACATTGAGTTAAACGTTGGACTTCCATCTCATTCCAATACACAATTCGATGCTGCCGTAATCGCTAAAAGAATCGTCGAAAAAGGCATTGATATTGTTTTTTACTGGTTAGACCAAAAAGATTTTGATATTTTCCAGGTAAGATTGAGTGTTTATGCGCTGTTAGGAAGTCAACTCTCAACTCTGGAAGTTAACTCTTTGGACCTTAATATGTATTTATTATGTACATATATTTGACTGTTAACGTATTTTTATCGCAATAAAGACTCTCTGTCTACATGTTTAAAAGCGTTTGCCATGTATATTGAAATTGGCTCATTTATTTTTAGGTAATAGTTGAAACGCAGCGTCGAACACAAGGCAAAGGAAAAATTGTGTGGGTGGACGCTAACTTGGTAAGTGACCCTCAAGAGATATGCTCCCTCGCATGGATTCGGGCGATTTCCATGGTGCCGTCGTAAGGATCTGGCCCACTGCACTCTCGCAGGGAATATTTGAACCTGACAATGACGCGGGACTCTGCGTCATGTTCCTCCCTCAGAGGGATTCGAACCTGATCCTCGCTTTAATCGAGTGCTTCTATTCCAGCCCAATTCAATATCTATTCTATCAACGTGAAACTTTCCTATTGAAAAAGAACAGATCTAAAAGACGAAGCGCTCGGGTACCTGAATAGATAATTTGCGAATTGATTACTTTTCATTTCCCAAAAAATGGCTTGAAAATTGTATCCAAATTTCGAATAGTCTTTACCAAAATTTTTCTACACTGACGTTGAAGGGCACTTATGTAAATTTCAGGGGCTTCGTTCACTACACAAAAACTACGCCCTCGGCAAGGGCCTGTATTCATTTCATTAATTCTATTCTCACTCTATTAATAGGATGAAAATTTAAGACGTCACCCGGACGAAATTAGAAAGTCACACGATACAAGGACATACTGGTTTGCCATATCTGCATTACCGGCTTTAAACAACAGAAATAAGTTCGATTCTTTGGTAGACGCGATGAAAACGTTCGGGGTGGAAAACACTGATCAGGTTTCTATAGCTCTCGACCCGTTGCTGGTGCTGATTCGAGCATTACAGGAAGTACCGTTTAACGACTACACCCGCGAAAAATTGGCAAAAAAACTCAAAACGGTACAAAAAAAACTTATAGGGCATCCAGTCTTCTTGAAGACGATTTTGCTTCTAGAAAATATTTCTGAATGTGACTCATCAATGCTTTTACGTTCTGGTTGCATCATTCGTATTAACAGCAGATTGGTAGATTGCTATTTAGCCATTCGTTTTCGTTTTGGATTTTGTATTTTTTTGAACCCGTACTTTGTACTTTGATGATAATTCTGCTTATTGTTACTTTATCTCGGTATTTTCGTGAAAATAAGCATCACCCTACGGGGAGCATACGGAATACTCATTTGGTATCAAACTGAGTGTTGAGCGGGCGGTGGGATGTCTCGGTCATCTTTTGTAATTTGTGCAATATTCCTGAATTCCCACTTTTACACATCCCGCATCTCCTGCATGTCTGTTCCGCCTATTTTCTCAGTTCCATCATCTTCATCGCATTCTTTATATACATGTGAGCCTCAGAGAAGATCACATAGGACATGGCCATGTGACGACTTATATGTGACGAGTATGTGACTGTGTACAAATCATTGAATTAAGCTGTAACAAATGAATGCAATTAGAATTGTGTTTTAAGCCGTATCCTGACGTATTAAATTGGTATCTATGGGGGATCGGTGCCCAACACGTTGATAAATGCAGCCTTTTATCGTTTAAGGTCACTGTAAACAATGTTATAAATGAACGTAAGTGGTGGAGGAGTACTATGCATATTGCTGGTAACATCTTATTCGACGAATTCGGAACCAGGAAAAATTTCACCTTATTTTTGAGAATAAAGAATATGCGTGGCTATTTCAGAGATGTAAGTTGTCATAAAAAATATCATGTCGATACGAAGTAAAAACAAAAAGAAATGGCGACGCCTCACGCTGGTTCTTTTTTACTATAAAACAGAAACTCTGGTCATCAATTGACAATGTTTTGCCGCATCTATTCACATCAGCAAAACGAGACGACGTCAAAAGAATCACAATTGCAGCAGTGCTGGTAAGTCAGAACATCGGCTGCCGTCGTAACGGCGTATAGCATCGTGAGACCCAGCCACGTTCGTCACTCGTGGTTAGTGGAACCTGATGGCATCGTGAGACAGCCACGTACTTCCCTCTCGTTGATTTGAACCTAATAACATCGTAAGACTCTGACACGGTCAGAAAACCCCTTTTCTAGCTGATTCGACCACTCCTTTTGTTAGGAGTAAAACGAGCGAATTCACGCATCATGATTTTGTAGCATTGATATGAGTTATACGTGCATTTCATTTTATATCTGAATTTCAGGATGAGCCTTTTATTTATCACAAAACCATTGATACAATCGACTACGTGTACGACAACAAGACGAAACGTTTGTCAGACTTTCAAGGTTTATGCGTCGACATCTTGAAAAAATTAAGAAAATACCTTTATGATTATCAGGGACTGCGTGTAGAATTCGTTGTAGTACCCGTCGCTGGATATGGTAAATCACTCGACACAGGTGATTGGTCGGGAGCATTCGGTTACCTGGTAAGTGATGTTTTTTTTAAGGGTTAGCCTAGAAAATAATGATACCTTGTTTCTCCTAATCGGCTGGGTCTTTTTGTAAATCTCAATGGACAGTTCATTTCT
Organism: Tubulanus polymorphus; assembly: GCF_964204645.1. Lineage (NCBI taxonomy): Eukaryota > Metazoa > Nemertea > Palaeonemertea > Tubulaniformes > Tubulanidae > Tubulanus > Tubulanus polymorphus. Next base: position 8,876,809 of record NC_134028.1, on the reverse strand, counting down.
ATAGCCGCCGGGTCTGGTATAGTTTGCTTGATCATGATTTTAAAAAAGAAACACGTAATGTACAGTGCAGATAGGCCGGGTCGGCTCTGCAGAAAGAGAAACGAGGTATCAATTTATTTTGGTCTTATGGTTTACAAGTAGTAAACCCGACTCGATTAGGTCCTGGTGTGACTCGTGCTCAATTCTAGATACATGTAGTTCGTCTGCAATCGATTTTTTGGCAACATTTCGCTTAATTTTTTGAACACATACATTTTTATTGCCAATTGGTGTTTAATACACTATCGTTTTGATATCCACTCTACATGTATTGTTTTACTCCAGATGAGAAAGGAACAGCCAAAAATTTGTTTTTCTATCTTCTATCTAAATATCGCGTGTCAGGGCGATGTGTTTATCGGGAGCAGGGCTGGGAAAATTGGAGGGTCGGTGACAAAAATGACTTTTTCAGCTGTGCACAGTAACTATATCTTCAACTTGGACACATCTGAAGTTTTTCCTAACTCCGTCAGTTTTATGTGTGACATTATTTCGTCTTTCTTTTGCAGCAAAAATCCCTGTTTAATGTCAGTTTACTGGTCGGTGGAATATCATCTAATCTCCAACGTTTAGCTGTTTTTGATTTTACTGATGGGTACATATTCGACGGAATATCATTCATTTACAAGAAACATTCCCATTATAATATGTTTGGATTCGCAAAACCGTTCGATTTAAAAGTTTGGGTCGCCCTCGCTATCGCGCTTATCGTTAGTGCAATGTTTTACTACGCTGCCTATCGGTTAAATCCTAGCGGAATGGACAACGACCCGGACACAAGGTTCGATTTAAAGCAGAGTTTCTGGTATTCGTACAGTACCATCATTCAAGCTGGCGCCCCATATGAACCGGTTCAATTACACATGCGCGTGTTTAGCGCATTCTACTTTTTCTTCGCGCTGATTGTTATTGGTTGTTACACGGGTAACTTAGCGAACTTCCTTACAGAACAGAACTATCCAAGAATGAATACGTTGAAACAATTAAGAACAACGCAAAGAAAAGAAGGCAACGAAATCTTCTTGATAAAAGGGGGCGCCACCGAATTATATTTTCACGACCAAAAACGGTATTTTCTGAAGAGCGGGGAATCTATAGATTGGAAGACAGTGAATACAGCGACTGAAGGAATAGAATCTGTAGAAAACTATACCAATCCTGACACTAAAGTATTCCTTGGTAACTGGGTCCGTCTAGCATATGCAGCAGGTAAACAGTGCGTCAATATTATGTTCATCAAGTACAAGCATGCAAAGCGTCACAATGATCGGTGTGCCTAAAACGATCTTCGTTTTAAGCACATTTGGCCGTCAATGGTCTTTGTGGTCTCCAGGTTCTTCGTTTTATTAGGCGCACACATGCACGTAAACGTGAAAGCGGAAAAAACCTCTGCACAATTTGAGCGATACTCTGATGTTATATTTTTATAGCAATACGATTTTCTGTTTCAGGTCGAGCAGAGCGATGTGATCTAGTGGTTTCTCCCTCCCTGGTAGATATTCAACCATTAGCGTTCGCCATGCGTCGAGGTTTTGAATTAAAATCTGACATCCAAGCCGCGATGCAAGCATTATTGAGTGAAGGGAAGGTCGACCAGGCTATGAATTAGTGAGTTCATGAGTCAAATTAAAACCAACACAATTGTGGAACTGCGCTCAGAATTGGATCATTCTGTACGATTCGATACTAATGTTAATGTAATTATATCATGTTTTCTTCAGTTGGTTGAGTCAGCGAGGTAAATGTCAACTGTTTAACAAAGAAGATAAAGATGATATCGAACCATTGACTATCAACCATTTTGCTGGTATTATAATCGTTCTTGCTGTAATGGTTGTCTTTTCGTATATCGTCGTCGGGGCAAAATTGCTGTTCTATAAATGTGGAGGGAAACGGACTCCGATCAGGAAACCACCGGTAATCATTTAAAGTGGTTTCATCTCGCTTAATCTAATCCTCAATATAGTGGAGATCAACTTTAGATGGGTTCAAAAGTCACATATTTCATTCTTCGTAAATGATAAGTTTTCCATACTCGTTATCCATCCCCGGCAGGGATTCGGACCTGATAGCACCGAGATTGTCACGGTACGAAACCCTGCCACACTAGACCGATCATGTACGTGAAATCCGGTTGTTGCCGCAAGTTTCCGAGTGGTAAACCTGCGCATGTACCTGCACATCAAGTCTAGTGTGGCAGGGATTCGTAAAAAGTGGCTCAATGTCGATGCCATCATGGTTCGCTGCCGCGGGAGGATGCATACTCATTAACTTCACGTATGTATTAATATCCCTTATTCTTTTCAGGATGATATGGAAGGAACTGATACGAAGAAACTTAATTCCGGTGATGGTAAGAATTTGAAATTAAAAGCCCACAAAAAATCACCATTGTTTCTCATCTGCCCTATTTGGAAAAGTAACGAGGGAGGCAGGTTTTCGTTATAAATCAAATCAAATAAAATTCTTAGCCCCCTTTCAAAAAGGAAAAAATGTAAAGCCTTATATATTCCTAAATTCTAAAAGTATCGAGGGCGACTATCTTTATTTCATAAATGGGGAGTTTCGGCGTCAACGACCTTTTATTAGAGAATGGAAAGCACTTCGTTACGGCTCACCTGTTACAGTTGATCAGCGACCGTGAGACAAACATATAAAACAGTGTGAACAGTGTTTTACTAAAAAAAGAAAAGAAACGAAAACTGATTTCTGCTTGCGGAACGCGCATTTCTATCTTTAATTTTCACTAACGAACAACTTTTTTTGACGCGCGTGGAAACTGAAACTGATGAGAAACAAGCTAATTATTTACGTGGCCTTACAAATGTATCTATAATTTAGAAAATCAAAATTAAAGCGTGCACTGATATTCATCCGTGGTTTTCTTATTTGCAGAGGGAAACCAAACAGAAACCTCGGGCGTGTAAAGAGATCGAGATTTCATACGTACTAATTACAAGACATATTTATTCTGCCGTGGGCCTATACGTTGTGTGAGATGTCACAGATGATTAACTAATTACCCTCCGTGTCGTCATTCTACATCGCGTGACATCAAAGCTACAAATCATGCAACGTCGTACCTCTCGTGACGCTCTAGTTTATCTTCCTCCACGTGACTACGCAAATCAATCGGCTCGCGAATTTAATTCCTATCTGAGACTTTATTTACACCGTATGGCTTATTGCTATAAAACTAACCATGACTAAAATCTACACGGTTTTTCTATGAAGATTGGTTTTAACTTTTTTTTCATTTCTATAAAAGATTAAAAGCAGTAGAGCTGAAGAAGAGTCTGTTTTTAATGCATATATTGACCCACATTTGGATGTGCTCCTACACAATATTGATTACTTTATGAATTGAAGTTACTTGCCATTCCCATTTGTCCAACATAGTCCAATGAAACAACAGAATCCAATGAAATATCGCTTAAATTCCAGGATTAGAATCAAAGAATCAGCAAATATCGATCCAGCTGTGACGCCATTTGCAATTTGGTAATTGCTTACAACGTTGTTGAAATTTCTTTATGTTGTGATATCACTTCGTAAATCGTGAGTAGATTTAATGTCCGATCGATTTGAGGAGGAATTCATCACGGTAAAGAAATCTTTCCGACCGCGACTTCTACATGTAGCTGTAAGAACAGATGACAGACGACAAAAAGTTCGAATGAAGACCGAACGAAAATGAACTGTTTAAAAGTACAATTGAAACATAAAATGCGGAGATAAACGAAATCATAAAAACCGAGCAAACATCTCTACAGTACACCTGAATTCAGACAAGAACTACAATATGCATTAAACAATGTTTCTGAACTACATGAAATAGGCTTTATAGACTTATAATGTGGGTTAAGTTTTCATCACGCAAACACGAACATTTAGACAACGTTTAGGATAAAATGATTTTGGCAGTTTATTGAAAAGTTATTCATTACTTCATGAATAATAAATATAGAATACGGAGGTGACATAGTCGAAATTATGAATAAATGATCTCATATGTCAACAACGGCTTCCGTAAATACAAGCTTGAAAACAAATGATAAATTTGATTAGGGAATTTCAGTTCCTTATTGAAAATGTCTGAGAAAAAAGAGAAAATTTTCTAGCGAAACTTTAACATTGATTAAGTTCGACATTAGTGTGACTACAATCCTTGGCAACAGAAAAGTCTGCAGATTATAATTTCTGGAATTATGTCCAAAATTTGCACAGAACAGAATTTCAGAAATTTCTGAAGGATTTCTTTCCGGAGTTAAGCCGGATATTCATTTCCAGGGTGGGGCTGGGGGATGGTGCTAGTTAGAAGTTCGGTAGGATTTCTAACTGGTTGATGTCTTGGTTGGGGATGGGGTCAGAATCCCGGAGTCTTACTGAATTTAGTGATTAACTATTAAGGATCAATAATTGATAATGTTATTAACTGAAAAATGTGATATTAGATGAATAGATTTATATTCTACGTACGGACTCTATTCTCTCAAAAAGTTTTGCCGGAAACGAAACTGCAATCATGGTTTAACGAACACAACAACGGGTATGCTGAATAATACTATAATGCCTAGGGACGAATGTATGGTGGCTGAAAAGGGGCCACCAAAATGAAAATATCCGTTTTTGCTCTATGATTTTTCGTTTTTGCTCCATACTATTCGTTTTTGCGCCCTAGCAAAAACGAACTTTCGTTTATGTTCATTATTTTATTTTCATATGACCTCGATTCTAGAAAAACGCAAAACGAAAGTTATAGAGCAAAAACGAATATTTTCGTTTTTGCTCTATAATATTTCGTTTTTGCGCGGTAAAATTCGTTTTTGCTATAAGTTTCGTTTTGTGTTTTTCTATAATCGAGGTCGTTTGAAAATTATTGTATTTGGCCCTTATCAGCCACCATACGAATGGCCTGGAAATGAATTTGATAGAATATCATAGAACTGGAACTATAAACTCTGAATGACAAAACAGGAAAATGCTAGAATCTCAGAAAACTGATATTAGCACACATTGGAAGACGCAACAGTAAAGACATAGATTCTATTTATTTTCTGTCCACTTATTTTTCACCTACCATCATTTTCAATGACAGCATACTACAACGAAACGGGCTTAAAATTCACGTGGCCTACAGATGAGTCCGATGAGGTTCCCATAGTGATAGACACTAACTGTACCCATCCGTATCGATGCTGAATGAGGACCGGCGGAAGGAGAAACACATTGGTCCGGCCACTTTTGCCAGTGAGGAGGTATGTTACTTTGCGAAGCACTTGGGGGGGGGGGATCTGGGGGTGCTCTTACGGCCAGAGATTTTGATCAAATGACGCAGATTGAACCCCATTCCTGATCACGATAACTTTATTCAAAATAAATTACTATTTCTGCAAGAAATTTAAATCGTAATCAAACAATATGAAATCGGCTTTGTATTCTTCATACAAATCATCGATCAATTTTTTAGGAAGGTCTTTGTAATATTTGTTCAACTTTTCCGAGGAATACGTATGAGGGAGTGTGGCCGTTTTTGCCAGTTCCGGTTCCAGGTGGAAACGATTTTGAACAAGTTTGAAATCATTTTCGATCGTATCTCCGTATTTCCCGATGAAACTGTAATCAATATCGCATGGACGACAAAGCTTTTCATATGGTGCCCAATGTATATCATAATAACTATGAAGAAGGATGAACTCAGCGAATTCTTTAAACGTTGCTCTGTCTCCAGCTTTGACATCATTTCGGGCTGACCGAATAATCATTGGCTCAAGTTTTGCGTATCCTTTATCGTATTTACGCACAATTTTATCCAAATACGCAGATAACAGTCTCTCAAAAGGATGTCGTACGAACAGAAATTTGAAGTAGGTTTTTAAGCGCTCGGTTTTTTCATCTTGAGAATAACTCGATAGTGACCTGATTAATCCCAATGATTTGAAGTAGATACTTTGTTTCACGTCAAGGTCATTTATGAGGGATAGGTTTGTCGTGCGAAGTTTTCCGGTCGTGTGTAGTAACGTGTATCTCCATATCGACGTGCCCACTTTGGGAATTTCGCAATAAAGAATCTTGTGTACGTCATCGACCGTAAATCTCTAGTACGTGTACATGTATGGACCTAGAAAATTAAGAGAGATTTGTTTTGAAATTTAACACCCGAGACCTCATAACACGATAGAGAGTCCCAGACCACAAACATGTCCCATCCGACGTATGTGTATTTATATACCTGTCGATTTATTGGTAAGTTTCTCACATCCTGATTTTATATGAGCGAGTCTCTGATGATAGGTAGTATCCCAATCGCGGATTGGCGGACGGTTTCTATTATTCTGTGCCTGAAATAAACATGCGCGTATATAGATTTTACCAATCGATCGAATCAATCGACTTTCATTGTTGATTTCTAGCGTCGCATTCAAGTCGACTGCTGCGGTATCTTACAAAAAAGAGAAGTCGGACGCACTGGCTTTCGCATTATGAACACTATATATTTATCTAAAACCTCGACTGTACCGCAGACTTGGCATTCCAGTGCTCCGTAGTTTCGGAAGATTGACAATATTGACAAATGCTCATCGGGTCTATTCCTGTAAGATTACGAGACAATGAAATCGCACAGCAATGAAATGATTTTGGATTTCGGTGGCGGAATTGTAAAATTCCAACAGAAATGCTGTTGAATATAAACGTGGTTGCGTTATCGAAAAAAAACTAGAAAATTCATATACAAAGCATAACCGATTGTAGGCTTGTAGAAAAGATGGATCTAGATACGAATTTTGGAAATGATAACTTCAAGCATAACTGAGATACGTACAACCTAGTTGAAGAAACATGAACTTAATCTGATAGGGCATCAATCGAGTCTTATTTGATAAAAACTAAACTTAGTGATGATATCTATGGCGGCTGATAAGGGCCATCGTAAAAAAAACACGAATATGCAAATGAGGGCGACATTACGACAAAACGACAAAACTAAAATAACGCGACAAAACAATAATTTTGGTTTTGTCGCCCGCGACATTTCATTATTTTTGTTTTGTCGCCCGCGACAATTCAATATTTTTGTTTTGTCGCCCGCGACAATTCATTATTTTGGTTTTGTCGCCCGCGACAATTCAATATTTTGGTTTTGTCGCCCGCGACATTCCATTATTTTTGTTTTGTCGCCCGCGACAATTCAATATTTTTGTTTTGTCGCCCGCGACAATTCAATATTCTTGTTTTGTCGCACGCGACAATTCATTATTTTGGTTTTGTCGCCCGCGACAATACGTTATTTTGGTTTTGTCGCCCGCGACAATTCAATATTTTTGTTTTGTCGCCCGCGACAATTCATTATTTTGGTTTTGTCGCCCGCGACGATTCAATATTCTGGTTTTGTCGCCCGCGACAATTCATTTTTTTTGGGTTTTGCCACCCACTTTATTAGCTTTTGAATAATTAGGCCAGTTAATAACGTAATAATTCGCCTATTTTGAAGTTGATTAATCTGATATTGTGTCGATTATTAAGGTCATTTTGGCAGATTCTTTTTTCTTAATAAAGTGATATTAAAGCTATCATTCAAGTGATCCTACTTAATGAAAGATCACATATTACTTCTTTTTCTAAGGATGTACGGAAGCTTATATGGGACCCGTACAAAACCGTCGCGACCTTTTATCACGACGAAATTATGTCGAAAAAACGTGATATATCGCGATTTATCGACATAACTAAGTCGGTATATCGTGTTAATATCAAGTCGTAAAATCGTTATACGGATCATTCCTTTCACCAATGTCGACGTGTGTATCTCAACATAACCGTACCGTCGACATAATTTTCACTACTTTAGCTAAAATGTCGTGATACGTATGGCAATTTATTGAGACAATCTCGCAAAAAGTCGACATAAAAATCACCTCATTTTAAATAAGGTCTACCTAGGTACATCGATATATTGAGATAGTTAACCTAATTTCAATAAGGGGACGCATACTTAATGATGTTTAATGTTAGATGAATATGAAAGAAGAAATAAGGTTGGCAGAAAAATTAAAATGACTTTATCATGACCAGAATCTGGTGGACATATGGAATGTTGGGGTTCAAGTAGAATGACCCCAAATGCTGGGGCACAATAATAGTATTCGGTAGATGTTCGATGTACTAAATAGGTCATTCTCATCAATACTTTGTCACGATTGATTTGCGGCATGCGACAAAACAAAAATATTGAATTGTTGCGGGCGACAAAACCAAAATAATGAATTGTCGCGGGTGACAAAACAAAAATATTGAATTGTCGCGGGCGACAAAACAAAAATATTGAATTGTCGCGGGCGACAAAACAAAAATAATGAAATGTCGCGGGCGACAAAACCAAAATAATGAATTGTCGCGGGCGACAAAACAAAAATATCGAATTGTCGCGGGCGACTAAACAAAAATAATGAAATGTCGCGGGCGACAAAACCAAAATAATGAATTGTCGCGGGCGACAAAACAAAAATATCGAATTGTCGCGGGCGACTAAACAAAAATAATGAAATGTCGCGGGCGACAAAACCAAAATAATGTATTGTCGCGGGCGACGAAACAAAAATATTGAATTGTCGCGGGCGACAAAACCAAAATAATGAAATGTCGCGGGCGACAAAACCAAAATTATTGTTTTGTCGCGTTATTTTAGTTTTGTCGTTTTGTCGTAATGTCGCCCTCATTTGCATATTCGTGTTTTTTTTACGCATGGCCCTTATCAGCCACCATAGATATCAGCTTGTAACAGAAATACATACGTTTTCACCCGATCGGAATATGAACTTATTCAATTTTATTGATTGCTATTTTATATATGGTAGAGGGTACACACGTTTTTACGGAGATGGCTGCATCTGTATTTCATAGTAGATAACGCCGATTAAAATGTGTTTTTCTTTTTCGCAGGTGTCACCCTGACGTTTTCATCCCGATCGTAATATGAACTTATATGAACTTAAAACGACTTTATTGATTGCTATTTTATGTATGGTAGAGGGTCCACGTTTTTACGGAGATGGCTGCCGATAACGCCGATTGTTTTTCGCAGGTGTCACCCTCCGTTGTATGCTCTTGCACATGAACTACTGAAATCGTGAAAAATGTCGTGTGACTTCTGTCATATAGGTTGAACGTCATGTTCTGAATGAGACATCTGTCTGACTATACTATTTCTGATGCTACAGTCGACCTCGTTTTAATCTTTGGGTAATTTCCATGGTTCAATCTGTTTGACCACCTCAAAAATTGTTTCGTTACCACGAAAAAAACAATGATACCTAAACAATGTTAACCATTCAAGCGTCTTTTTACAAATCACAACAGTAAATCGATGTGCAAAACGTCACAGGTCTATGTGTACACATACAAGATATTTGGCGAAATATTATTGACAAAGATGTAGAATGTCTTCCTGTGATTATATAATTAGCCCTATTTGATAGTCGAAATAAATTATTTTTATCTATTTATTTATGTGACATACACATATTAATTAGATTAACATATAAGATATAAATTGTTGCCCAGCCCAAATGGGCTTACAAGTCACAATTGTATTTACAGTTATACATAAAAGCTACAAGTTATGTGTGAGAGAGTGAGAAAATAACATAGATCAAACAAAATCATGGCCAGATTCATACGAGTAACAGAAGAAAAAAAGAATCGGCTACGATAGGCAGATAGCACAGGAGAAAAAGGGGAAAGTTCTTCGATGTTTTTTATTCAAGCACACGACGAGTTCCTTTTTGTCCAGTCTGATGAGATATAGTGTGAAAATTCAATTTGAAGGTTTTTCATGATAGGCCTACATATAAATAAGGATCAGGGTGATTTTAATTCAAAGTCTTCCAATTTATTTTTTGCTGTAGTATGTAAGATAGATCGAAATTCAGTATAGTTGGGGCAAATCTGAACAAAATGATATTTATCTTCAATAAAACTGAAATCACAAAAGGTACAAATGCGGTTTTCAAGAATAATGTTTAGACGACGGCCTATTTAAATATGTAAAGGCAATGTTCCACTTCTAAATTGGGCTATCAATGACCGTTTATATCTCGATTGGCATTGTATTATATATGGTTCAGTATCAATAGTCAATTTGAATTTCTTGTAACTGTGGAGATTTGGTTTTGATTCAACCGCTTTCTTAAATTCTTTAGCTGCTAGTCCAATGATTTCTTTTTTCACATAGTTTGAATTTACATTAGTTCTTAAACTGCTCACGACAAATTTTTATCAAAAGACGGAATCCAACCCGAGAAGATATCGTTGGTTTTGAAGTTTTGGAACTCTTTACAGAAAATCTTTTTTGCCAGTCGGTTGTTATTCACATTATCACCCGGTTCCAAAATCGAATTAGACACGAATAAGGCTTAAATTTGCAGGGAAGCCAACCCATATCAGCATATAGAAAAGACAAAGGGGTAAGAGGGTTCACTCGATCCTAATTAGTATCGACATGCTCTATTTTGAACTCGTTCCATTTCCATCAAATCTCTGTATCCCCATACTTTTGCACTATAATTTCGAATTGGATCGACTCTTTTTTCGTACCGTTTTTCTGAAAGTCTTATATCCCATATTTTTGAATTGTGTGAACTTAGGCATTAATTGGCCCAAGGCCCTGCCACCGGAGGGTGCAATTTTAATGAAATGTTCTTTTGAAATTAAGATTACAGTCTAAATAAACGCTTAATATTTATAGCATTTCATCGCCATACCATTTAAATGTATAATTCGTTCTCCCCTTTCTTGGATTACGGTAGTGAACGATTTGTGTTTTATCAGTATTAAGTAGTTCCCATTTTTTACGCCATTAACTAGCTTTGTCAATAAGCAATTGTAACTCAATTTCTGAGTTTGCGATGAGCACAATATCGTTGGCATACTCTTGTCAATACATTTTGATCAGTATTCTCACTGAGTTCTAAAAGAAGATCATTTAAAAAAAGGTTCGCAAGGGTAGGCGACAAAGGGTCGCCCTGACGCACTCCGTTTTCACTTTCGAACCATCGTGTGAAAAAGTCTGGCCCTAATTTTACTCTACATCTGGTATTTTCATAAAGAATTTTTACTGTCCAATACATTTTACCACAGACTCCTATTTCAGCTAATTTAAATGTAAGAGCAATTTACGGTAAATTGAATAAAAAAACCTCTGGAAATCGACGAAACAACAAAATGTGTGTTTCTTTTTAGCTTTGTTCTGGTTAATGATGCTTGTCAGAGCGAATACTGGATCACTTAGATCCAGTTCTTGCAATCTTCTAACCACGTATCGCTACCGTCTTAAAACCTTTGGTGGACGTAGCTTCCAATGTATTGCTCCAACTCTGTGGAACTCTCTCGACGCAAATATACGGAATATAACTGAAATCAACACTTTCAGACAGAGAGTAAAACATTTGCTTTTCTGCAAAGCCTATGCTCTGTGAATTCAGCACCACTACCATTCAAAGCGCTGGTGAACATTATTATTAGTGAAACAGGCGCTATATAAATGTGACATTATTATTATTATTATTATCATTATTATTATCATTAATACATGGTCTTGGCATGGTCTATTTTTCCTAAAACCATCCTGACAATCTGAAAACAACCCGTTTGCCTCACAAAATTTAGAAATTCGGCATTAAGAATAGCAGTATACAAGAGAAAGATGAAAGAAGAGAAATATACATATACATGAAGAAATACCACGATAGTTAATTGGGTTATACGTGTCTATCATTGAGCTTTTCGGAAACATGCAAAATATTAGCATGTACCCAATCCTTTGGAACTGAATTATTGTCAAAAGTAAAATTAAAAAGAAATATTATTTTGCATTGAAATCACGAACAGACGTATTGTAATAGTAATGGATGTATGATTATATCAGAAGCAGCAGGCATAGATAGAAATGATAAGTAAATCGGATTATTCGGTCAAAACGGCGGATGTATACACGATGCGGCCGGAAGTCTGATATAAAAGTAAGAATGTATTTCCCCTACACTTTTTAACCTGTATATTCATGACTTAGAGCAATATTTTATTAAAAATGGCCATCCCGGTGTCGATTTTGGACTACTTAAACTATATATTCTTCTTTATGCAGATAACACTGTCATATTAGACAATTCGCACGAAGATCTTCAACGTGCTTTAAATCTTTTATCGGACTACTGTAAGGAAATGAGATTATCTGTAAACTCGGAAAAAACCAAAACTATGAAAATAGGCCGAAAGAACTTATCTAACAAATTAGAACTGTATTACAACGGATAAATTTTAGAAGAGGTATACCAATTAAATATCTAGGCATAGTTGTATCCTGCGACGGGAAAAATTCCCTAGCTGTCAAATCTCAAGCAGATCAGGGCCTCAAAGCTTACTTTGCACTTTAAATGTATCTTTTAAATGCTAGGCTTGTATCGCCGAAGATGAAACTCCAAATATTTGACTCTTTAGTAAAATCGGTCCCATTGTACGGTAGCCAAATTTGGTTCGCTGATAATATCAGAAATTTAGAACTTGTTCGTACTAAATTTTGTAAATCTGTACTTAACCTTCGCTCCTCGGCCCCAAATGTAATGGTGTATGGAGAACTAGGACGTTTCCCCATTTCTATTGATGCTAAAATCTCAGCAGTTAGCAATCTGTTGGTAACCGAAATGTCTTTTTGAAATTAGTCGAGCAAAGACTAAAAGACCAATATATTCAATCGTGGTCTGAGACGCTTAACAATAGCCAAAAATGTTCATTGTAAGAGAATTCAAAAACAACTTTTAGTACGAAAAAAATCTTGATATTAACGATATTGTCAATATTATTTCAAAATTTCGATGTAGTAGCCATAATTTGGCAATTGAAAGCGGCAGATGGACCAGACCGGTAACTCCTAGAGAAAACCGTATCTGTACATTATGACCTATTACCAAGATACTACACTGTAATCCAAATATTTTCAAATTTGTAGAGCTTCTGTGCTCGCAGTCAATCGGGAGATTAACTAATATTGAAAAATATTTGTTAGGGATGTTCAGACACAGAAGATCTCTCCTAAGTGATACTAATTAAATGATTTAAATAATTATATTATCTATATCAATTAAGATATTGTATTGTGAAAACGTAATGCCATCTATATTTATAATTTTGTTCAGTTTATTATTATTGTCATACAAGTGTAAACACTTTGACGAAATAAACATTATATCAGTTTTGTTCCCGACAATAAAATCAACGTGTTTAGACTTCTTTCGTGACATTTGATTTAGAGTATCGTAACAACATTAGAAATTTTCCCTAAAACGTAATGAAAATAAACTGAAAACGTATTTTTGAGCACCCACTCGTAACACCGTAATTTACTTAGTTGGCAGGACTGCAAAGTATGCTAGAATTGAAAAAAATGTAAAATGCCCCCCATACACACTGTGTAACAGTGAATTGAATTTTGCGGTTGTAGGTAAACATCCCCTGGGTAAAAATCCCTTAGGTAAAAATATCCCAGGTAAAAATCCCCAAATCTTGAAAGTAGGTAAAAATCTCCACTTAGCGAATTTTCAAGAACATTTCAAAGCAAGATATTTCTTCAATTCTATTCATTTGCAATAAAACTGCAACGTACAATGAACTCTTTCGTTGCAATAAATTTGTAAATAAATTCTTAGAAGTAATGGAATTGATGAACTTTTTTTAATTCGAACTGAATAACTCTTTTAAACGTGGTATAGGCCTATTTCACTGTGCGATGCGATAAATTATGAGAAATAATTAACTTTTAATTTGGAATATTTCATATTAAAGCTAGTGTAAATTTTAACTGTGCGATGAACTCTTTTTAACTTGCGATATACTTGAACTGTGCGATAACTTTTATTTTAAATTTAGTATTAATGAACTGTGTAGTATTTTCTAATTTCAATTGTACAATAATTAATATGCTCATGATACTCTTTTGCTATACCATACAATAGAATATGAATAAATTGGATATATCAATTTGAATTAATTCACCTTATGATTGAATCTAGTTGCACACTGTAAGTCAAAAGGTGGGGGATTTTTACCAACTTGAAAGAATTAGGAATTTTTACTGAGGGGATTTTCACCTTGGGAATTTTTATCTAGGGGATTTTTACCGCATACTGAATTTTTAAACTAAACCTCAACAATAGAACATCAGATATTGAAATGCTAAAACAAATTACTACAGATCGTGAGCATTGGAGAAGTAAAGTACACAACATCTTGGCGCAGCGGCGCTTGCTGTGATGACGAACCCGCCAGAACTTTCAGGCTAATCATTCCTTTAGGTTTATGTTTAATACTATGTTCAATCATTCCAGTTTCAAACTTATGGAAATTTTATTGAAAATCTTTACAATGCTGCCATATTAGATGTTTTAGATGTAATAGGCGTCCTGAAAGTTAATTTATCTAACAAAAACTAAATTATGAGTTGGAACAATATGGATTAAAAGCTTTGAGCAATTTAACTTTGGACCTTATAAGTGATTTAGACCATTGCAGATTATCAGTGAAATCTGTAGTAGCAGGACCTTTCTATATATAACAATGTAGCCTCATCCACACTTACAAATACAGAACAGTTATTCTATGATGAGTGAAAATTGAATTAATATTATATATGAAGCTAAAAAAATGCGCGATCCAAAGATACAATTTCACTATAAATGGCTATATAACACCCATCAATGGTGACTGCACTGGTATAATACCAGTGTATTTCTGATCGGAAATATGTTTATGCTGGCGGAATAAAATCGATTTGAAATAAGTTCTGCGGAATTCAGCTTTGCAGTATAGTACAGACCAGCGGAAACCACTTTAGGTGTCTGTGTAGACCGGTATGCAACATTCAAAACTTTTCTGACGCACACTGAAATTAATATAAGATGTACCAGTACCAAATAGTTCAGGCTCAATCATAACACAAATAGACTACGATCTGTTTAATACACTATTGGAGCTTGCCACGTCAGGAAATCTAAGGCGGCATAAAACGAACGTAGATAAAAGTCGCAGATAATCAAAGGTGCACGAATATTTTAAAAACACTTTGAAATTTTTAAGTTTTTCAACACAAGAATATTGAAGTATTCTATTGAATTTTGCTGTGAAATCAAATTTGGGGGATTTTTTACCTGGGGGATATTTACCGGGAGGAGGGGGGGGGGTATTTTTACCTGGTGGAATCCCTCCCCGTTGCTTGCAAAAAAATCAAAGTCAAAATGTGAGAATAATTAGGCCAAAAGCGTTCAACCGGCCAAGCCATTCGCCAAATTTGCATTCAATAACCAGTCTTAGCTTAACGACTGGTTAGAATTAAACAACCTTTAAGCAACCGGCCCCAGCAATATAAGTCAGAATTTTATCAACATTGGACCCGAAATTGCCTGACTTAGAACATTCGCATTTCATATATTCGGCACAGTAAACTAACAGGGGAGTAGCAACCAAAAGATTAATGGTCAAACATATAATATAAATAAATCATTGCCTCGGAGCGTGGAACCGGAGAAGAAACTTTTGAAAATTGACAATGTAATTTAGTGCATTCTGGGGATTTTTCAGACCAGCAAAGAAGAACCACCTTGGTAATGATTGGTCCGACATATTTCGGACCAACCGCACCGGTAGCTACGCCGCTGACTAAACACAATTACCTGCCTCACATTCATCAAATTGCGACGCCGTCCTTGTTCAGCTTTAATCGTAGCGATATCACCGTAGCAAGCTTGAACCGAAGGACGCAAAAATAGACCCATGCCCACCGACTTTTTTTACTTCAAATATGTCGTTTTTTTAAATACGATGTGCCACTCTCTAGACAAACATCTGATTAATGATGTCGTAAACTGATGACCTATAGCAATGCTATAATTCTCAAGTGCAGAATCATACGATCATGTCCGATTCATTCCCTGAAAACGTAGGCATCCATCAAGGGAACATATTAAGCCCTTTACTTTTCAATATTTCAATTAATTATATCATTTACATTTTTTAAGACTGCGATACACCTCCTCTTAATGATACTTAATCCCCTGTTTAATGTATGCTGATGACCTGGCAATTTTCTCGCAAACGAAAGTTGGTCTACAGAAAGTTAAAATAAACTTAGTGAATCACGATTGGTAGAACACTATATCCGTGTTGACGCGATGAGGAGAGAATCCCACAATGATAATAAAAAAAGTCC
The DNA here is from genome assembly GCF_964204645.1 of Tubulanus polymorphus. NCBI lineage: Eukaryota > Metazoa > Nemertea > Palaeonemertea > Tubulaniformes > Tubulanidae > Tubulanus > Tubulanus polymorphus. Next base: position 8,860,515 of record NC_134028.1, on the reverse strand, counting down.
GAAAATGAAACTTCGAGATAGTAGTTTATTTCAACGTTTCGACTATATCCTAATAGTCATCTTCAGGAATAAAGCCTGAATAAATGAATAAAGCCTTTATTCCTGAAGATGACTATTAGGATATAGTCGAAACGTTGAAATAAACTACTATCTCGAAGTTTCATTTTCGGACTTTTTTTATTATCATTGTGGGATTCTCTCCTCAAACTTAGTGAATACTGTAGTTCCTGGGGTATCGAAGTAAACTCCAAAAATTCTACTGCGATGGTACAGAGCTGGGGTGGTACCCAATGGTGGTACCTTCCTTGATGATGATATCGGTGGTGACGATATTATCATCAAGACGATATTACAGTTTTTTCATTTTGATTTGATTTGACAAAAGCGCATAGAAGAAGATGTACAAAAGAAAAAGAATACATAATCTAACTAGAAAAGCAGAACGCAGACCTGATTTTTACCTAGGGGATTTTTACCGCATACCGAATTTTGCCAACCGTCACTATTCTAATTACAGAGCAACAGCAGCTGTTATAACATCATCATCTACTCTAACCATATAACAAGAGGCCTATTGATATTGAAGTTTCGGTCATGATGTTAAGCATTGATATATCCATAACCAGGGGACACAATCAATATCGGAGAGCTTTGCATCGTTAAACGATGATAATCAATTGTTTCAAAACAGTATTTCTATGCGTTTAGGACCAGGGTTACTTTTTGACGAGGCGTAGCTGATTTTTACAGGTATGCGTTTGTCCTTCCTTATAGAATGGCTCACAGTAAGAATTATGTGTTTCGACCAAACAGTAAACAAAAAAAAAACAGTCCCAAATTATTTTTTGGGGGACTAATAACCCGCCAGAACTTTCTGGCTAATCATTCCTTTAGGTTTATGTTGTACAGTTCGCTATAAAGTTTCCTGTGATACATCAGACACTAAAAGGCCCTTAGTGAATGTCACACAAGATTGAATTTCCTATTCCCATCACCTATTTTCCTCTCACCGTTCCTAGAAAATCTCACAGAAGTCCGTGCATACTTTTTAAAGTTGTTTAGCTTACGATGCAATTTTGATTGGATTAACAATTAAACAAACAAAAAAAAAGGCGGCGGAAAACCTCCTTGGTAGAGTAACAGAACTACCTGTTTATTCATGTATCGAATACAAACTATTGCTAGGCCTTTAGGGCCTTAACATGGAGATTCTAATGGTGACGGATTCGGGTTATAACCTAAAATTCCACGCACGCAAAAAACAAAGCGTTTTAGCGAGCGTTTTTTTTGCGCAAGTGGTACCTCGCGTATGGAATGCGTATGGCTTATGTCGAGCTAATTTCAAATGTGCATTTAAGAATCATCTTTTCGGCAAGCTTTTTACCTGTTTGCTCTATTACTGGTTTTTGTAATGGCTATTTCTATTCCGTATGATATTTTGATTGTTTCCTAATTGTAGTTCTCTTTAAAATTTGGTAAAGCGCTTTAAAGCCTTCGGGAATGAGGCTCTGTAGATGAATGCCGCGTCTGTCATTTGTGCATAAACGTTCCAAGTTAGTTGAGTCGTTTTCGTTTAGTAACGAAATTTGTTAGCAAAACCCGAGTACTCTAAATGTACATTCAACCGTGATTATTCAGTTTTTGTCCCGTAAATCCGCATACCTGAGATTCTTCCATATGCTTTTTGCGTTTACCACAAAAAGAACATTTTCGATGGTTAATCTGTGTTTGCTATGTCGGAATAAAAGTTTTTTTGATTTTTCGAGTTTAAACAATTTATAATTACCTTTATTTTTAGACTTGAATCGCTTGTATTTCGAAAGAGATGAAAAATGACTATTATCCCTACTACTGGAACTGCAAACAACCACACTTTGCGCAACATTTTTTCAAAATGAATTGAACATTGTAATGAAAGCAGATCATGTAGATTCATTTAGTCAGCAGGTATAAATACCACCACAGCTGTTACTATAGTGTACGGATAGATCGAATAAAAAAAACAAATGTTTCAGCACCTGCTGAAAACGACCATTTGATTTTAGCCACACTCTGAAAACCATTAGGCGAGAAGAACGCCAGAGAAGAACGCTAGAGAAAGAACTGGACGTAATGCTCCAGTTAGGGGCCGTAGAAGAAGTCGATCATCTTTAGGTTCAATTTTGAGACCTTGCATCCATTATAGGCCCCTGTTTACAATACCTACGTATTCGTTGGTTCGTTGGTTCGTTAGTTCAATGGTTGGCTGGTTGGTTGGTTGGTTGGTTGGTTGGTTGGTTGGTTGGTTGGTTGGTTGGTTGGTTGGTTGGTTGGTTGGTTGGTTGGTTGGTTGGTTGGTTGGTTGGTTGGTTGGTTGGTTGGTTCGTCCGTTCTGTTCCGTGCATCTAATTGCTTGTTCCGACCGTCTTGCGGACAACCCGTGGAAGCCACAGGAGTTTCTTTAACGTACAGTGGAACCTCGTTAGATAAAAAAATTTCGTTGTACCAAATATTGTTAATTATGTACTTGTCATAAAAGTATTCTTCTTTGACAATAAAGTTTATATATATATAAAATAATATGAGTACTTCGGCCAATAGAAAATCATTCGTATTCACGACAATTCGTAACATGCAACCCGCCATTAAATTTCCCGCCAATACCTGCCTATCGAATCGTATCACGCCCCATATTCTCTGTTTGACGTTACGTTTGACAATCACACGTGGGGTGTTTTTGGCCCAGAACAACTGTTCACCCGGGCGCCAAATGGGCCCGTACCTGTTTGGCCCGACCACGATAACTTTATTCAAAATAAATTACTATTTCTGCAAGAAATTTAAATCGTAATCAAACAATATGAAATCGGCTTTGTATTCTTCATACAAATCATCGATCAATTTTTGAGGAAGGTGTTTGTAATATTTGTTCAACTTTCATGAGGAATATGTGTGAGGGAGTGTGGCCGTTTTTGCCAGTTCCGGTTCCAGGTGGAAACGATTTTGAACAAGTTTGAAATCATTTTCGACCGTATCTCCGTATTTCCCGATGAAACTGTAAGCAATATCGCATGGACGACAAAGCCTTTCGTATGATGCCCAATGTATATCATCAACATAATGAAGAAGGATGAACTCAGCGAATTCTTTAAACGTTGCTCTGTCTCCAGGTTTGACATTATTTCGGGCAGACCGAATAATCATTGGCTCGAGGTCTGCGTATCCTTTATCGTATTTACGCACAATTTTATCCAAATACGCAGATAACAGTCTCTCAAAAGGATGTCGTACGAACAGAAATTTGAAGTAGGTTTTTAAGCGTTCGGTTTTTTCATCTTGAGAATAACTCGATAGTGGCCTGATTAAATCTAACGACGTTAAGTAGATACTTTGTTTCGTGTCAAGGTTATTTATGAGGGATAGGTTTGTCGTGCGAAGTTTTCCGGTCGTGTGTAGTAACGTGTATCTCCATATCGACGTGCCCACTTTGGGAATTTCGCAATAAAGGATCTTGTGTACGTCATCGACCGTAAATCTCTTGTACGTGTACGTGTATGGACCTAGAAAAGATAGCGAGATATGTTTCGAAATTAAACACTCGAGACTTAATGACGCGATGGAGAGTCCCAGGCCACAAACATCTATCCCACCTGTCGATGTATTGGTTAGTTTTTCACATCCTGATTTTACATGCGCGAGTCTCTGATGATAGGTAGCATTCCAATCACGAATTTTACTGTTCTGTGTCTGAAATATACATGTACGTATATAGATTTTACCAGCGAAGCAATCGACTTTTATTGTTTAATGTAGATTTCCACCGTCACACTCAAGTCGCCTGCAGCGGTTTATATCGTAGTAGTGGAGATGTTGGACGCGCTGGCCTTCCCATTATGGACAGAACTATATTCGTCTAAAAGTTGGACCATACCACAGTGCACAATGCATATTTGAAATATTGCAAATGTTCATTAGGTTTATTCCGGAAAAGTTACGAAATATCACAACGATGAAATTGAATGGGATTTGAATTTGGTGGAATTGAATTACAGTATTGCCAGATTTGAAATGCTGGTTTATCTAAAACAAAACTCCTGTTGTGACATTCTGCAGAAACCGACACGCTTTGTGTAGCAGTGAATTGAATCTCGTGGCGTGTGGCGAGATAAAGATCAACCAACGTGTATAATTTTTTTTTGGAAATATATAGAAAAGAGATTGTACTGATACTGATTTCACTGATCTGATCACAGAGCCACCACAGCTGATACAACATTAATATCTACTCTTTCTTGGCAGCTTTTTTTTTCATTTGAACATAAACGACAGCATTAGTATGGATCTAACGTGGCGTTACACCGTGTTATGTAAAACAATTTAATTGGTAAGTAACAGTCTCATATATTTCAATACAGAAATATCAGTCAGAAACTTAGTGTTAAAGGCTGCTACGCGCTCTGATACGCGCTTTTTGTTACGCGCTAGAAGAAGAAGTCGGCGAAACGTACTCTTTATTGGTAATGTACAAAACTGAGACTAATCACCCATTTTTAAGTAACTAAGCTTGGTATGGTTTTATGAATCTCGTTATATACGCCGGGTCGATCCGTTAGATCTGTTATACAGGTCCAGTCAGGCCACGCAAAGATAATGGCTTGTTTCCCACCAGTTTCATTTTCCCCGCGCGTCAAAAAAGGTTCGTCAGTAGGTAATAGAAATAAAAATGAAAGTGAAAAAAAGTAAAAATAAAGAATAGTCGCCCTCGTCACTTTCGGAATTTGGAAAAAAGGCTTTCTACATCTCTCTTCTTTCAAAGAGGGAGGTAAAAATAAAAACCTGCTGTATTTTTTTGCGTGGCTTTCACTATGCCACGAACACAACAACCTAGGTTTTGGTGACCGTTCTTTTGCGCAAGGCGCAAGGCGTACCTCGTATGAAGAATGCGCAGGCCAGGTCATTTAATGCTTTCAAATGTGCATTGAAGACTCATCTTTTACCTTATTGCTCTATTACTGGTTTTTGTATGGCCAGATTCTATTTCGTATTACATTATAATTGTATCTTAATTGTATTTCTCTTTTAGATTCTATAAAGCGCTTTGGAGCCTTTATAAGAATGAGGCGCTGTAGATAAATGCCGCGTCTATCATCATTTGTGTACAAAAGTTCTTAGTTAATAAGTCGAATAGTTTTCAGTTACAAGATTTTCAATATTCAAAATTCGAGTACTTCAATTCGTGCATTCTAGTGTGAAATAATCCACGTTTTGTTTCGTCTATCCGCGCACCTTGTTATGATTATATTCTTCCATATGTTTTCTTTTGCAGTTTATACACAACAAGAACATTTTTGAGAATATCATTCTGAGTTAGCTGTGTCGGAATACAAACTATAGTTTCTCAAATGTAGTGTCCTATTCGAGAGTTAACAATCTATATTTACCTTTATTTTTGCACCTACATCGATTACATTTCGAAAGAGATAAAGAATGACCAGTGTCACTACTGTTGGAATTGCCAGCGACCACGCTTTAATGCGCAACATAATTTCAAAATGAATTGAATAATGTCATGTCTGCAGATAGTTATATCTAGTTCGCATGAATAGCAGCCGCCACAGCTGTTACATAAGTGATAATCAAACAAGACGGACGCTTTCAGGAATTGCAGAAAACGTCCAGTTGTTTTCAACTATTCATTTAGAACAAAATCAGTACCAGAAAACAATTTTACTAAGGTTTATATCCCCTTGGAAAACAACGCCAAATGTCCAAATGCACTAACTGAGAATAACGCCCTAGAGAAGAAAACTGGGAACTGTTATCCACAATGGGTATACATGCAAAATACATGCAAAATAAATTCGTTGGTTCGTTGGTTGGTTCGTTGGTTGGTTCGTTCTTTGGTTCGTTGGTTCGTTGGTTCATTCATTCATTCAAACGATGGGCATCGTTTTGACCGATGATGCACCTTTAACGACGATTCCCGAAAGGGTCATGTGGTTATGTTTGTAACTGAATAACTGTAGGGTCAAATGTAAGTTGAGAATTGTGAAGGCGGGTTCTTGACGTGTGTCACCCTAACAACCGTAATGTAGAGAACACTCTGGGCCCAGTTTCACAAAAAAAGATTAAGGCCTCAATCGATTTAAGATTAATGAACTGAATTAATTAAGACTGAATTAATGAAGAAATTAAATCGATTTAAGAGTTAAACTTTTTTGTGAGACTTGGCCCTGGCGCTGTTTCTAGCATTACAATCCAGCAGCTATTTTCACAAAGTTGCACCTTTGAACCCTTGAAACTTTTATCAAAAGAAATTAACTATGAACTTTGAACTACCCACTGGTTAACTCTAACCAAATTTTGAGCAAAAGGTGTACATAACAGTCCATGGAGCTGTTACCACGTTACAAAATCGTGTCCTTTTGTCGTATATGCCAAACTGGTTTGGTACCATAAAAATACAACAATACCATATTTTAAAATTCTCAAGATTTCTCACGAGTGGTCTTCTGATTATTGTTCACCAAGAACCAAGGCCGGAGTAACATGGGCAACTAGCCGGATACGGCTTGCGACGAGTCGGTAGGCGTCGGGTTGCCGTCGCAAGCCGGCTTATGTCGAACCGATAGAGCAGCAACTGGCGGCCTCTCGTAGGCCGCTAGTTGCCGCTAATCGGCGATAAACCCAGTTGCGTCGGTAGGCGTCGCCTTGCTTGTCGACATAAGCCAGCCTTTAAATTCTGATTACGCTAGGATCGTAGAGCGACAGAGATCTCTGCGGAGACAAACACATTACCATGACTGGGCGAAGATTATCGTCGCATTGAGCATGAACAAATTAAGGTTAGATGGTCACCTAAAATGATTAAATTGCAATTATATTACAGGTAATATTAGGAATCATTTCTCATCCTCTATACGAGACCACTTTAGAGACAGATGAGCATAATTCTGTAGATGCTATCGATCACTGGTGTCTTTGTTGTGTAACTTCTGTCTCGATCCGTCGATATCCTCACGCCGTTTCTATATCGGCACCTGTCACTTTGTGAAGTAGTAAAGGATATAAAAACATTAATCATATACATGATTGGATTCATTTTAGACCTAAGAAACAGTATTTACCTAATTTTAGCAATTCGTACTCGTTCTGTGTACTCAATAATTGAGTAGATTTATGTACAGATGGGTATCTATAATAATAATGTTTTATAAATTTCTGTCGTAAATCATGAAATCTAGGGCATTTTAGAATAAAATGGTATTCATCTTCAAGATCAGTTCCATCGCAAAATCTACAGTTCCTCTGTTGTCTCTCCAGTGGTGGTCTTTGCCACCTCCCCGTTTCGATTAATAAGATATGGCTACTCATTCGTATTTTAGCTATACTTTTACGGTAATTCGTATAAATCAGTCTTAAATATGTTTCTTTTTCAAAAATTGAATTTGATTCTCTGTAGAATGTAACTTTTCTGTATTCGTTTAGTTTCCCATGCCAGGTTTGAATGAACTGATCTTGAAGACGACGTTTTACAGTATTAATAAAGGTTGTCACATTATTTACATAACCATTAATCCATGCGTATTGCAGATACAAAATAGTTTCTATTTTTAGATATCTAAAATTGTCAGTGTATTGTTTTATCGCAAACAGCGCACGCTTTGCTTTATTAATTATATATTCATGATGTCTCCAGTTTGACCGTTACTTTGCATGATATAGCCCAAATAGTTGTACTGGGTCACACTACTTCTATTTCTTTTCCATCGATATGGAATATATAATTTCTGCCGCCTCGCCTCTTAAAAATTACGATTTTGGTTTTCTCAACATTAATTTCCATTTGCCACTTTTTACAATACTCTAAAAAGTGGTAAAGACCGTTTTGTAGACCTTCAGCCGAGTCTGCAATAAGCACCGTATCATCGGCGTAAAGTAATACATACAGTTCTAGCATATAATAACTAACTTCGTTGTAGCCAGCGTTTATAAGTTCATCTTGTAAATCATTTAAAAACATACTGAAAAGAAATGGCGAAAGGCTCTCTCCTTGCCTAACTCCACTATTACAAATAGAAGGGTTAGAGAAACCATTATGCTTTACTACTGACTTCACTATAGAATACATACTTCTAATAATCTTATATCTTATAATAAGTATTTTACCATATATACCTAAATGTATTAATTTAAACCATAATGCGTCTCGGTTAATGTCATCGAACGCCTTAGAAAAATCTATATAAGCACAGTACAGTTTCCTGCTGTGGATGATAAAATTATTAATTACTGACTGTAAGGTAAAAATATTGTCCATAGTTCCACACTTGGGTCTAAACCCGGATTGACTATCAGAGAAGACATTGTAAGCTTCAGCCCAAGTTAGTTAGTAAGATGAGAAGTGTTTGCCAACAATGCTAAGGATGGTTACCCCTCTACAATTATCAACTTTGTCACTGTCACCTTTTTTGAATATGGGTACAATAATCCCTTCCATCCATAGGGCCGGATAAATTCCAGTATCGAGTATTATGTTGAAAATTATGGTTAAATGTGGAGTCAGGATATCAATTCCATTTAACAAAAATTCAGAGATAACATAATCACATCCCGGAGATTTTCCTTTTTTAAACGTCTTATACCTAGATCAACCTCTTCCTTTGTAATTGGAAATTCTGTTTCCCATGACAACAACATCGACATGTGATTCTAACAAGTTATTAAATTGTTTGTGTAAATTCTGAGGCAGGAATATCTGGGTTATATAAACTTTGAAAATAATCTCGGAACTCGTCGGTTGCAATGGATTTATTTACGCCTGGTTTTCTATTAATCCTTTTTAACTGTTTCCAGAATAACTGCTGCTAGCGAAATACATGTAATTTCATCTCATATATGGATGTTGGTTTTATGAATTATTGCAAATTATGCAATTTGCATTATTTTCGCAACCATTTAGGCCTACCACGAATCAAAGTAGAATATTTACATGCCTTTACTTGCAGTCCAATAAATGAGATACGAAACATTGTGTGGCAAATGCCAATGGTCAAAATTTGATCGATTAACGCGAAAAGATACAAAACCTAATTGAATTTGGTATGATAATCATTTTCACTGGAGGTTTAGCATTGACCCGCAACTCAGTCAATACAACGCTAATAAAACGTCTCCTCATTGGTGGTCCATTCAGCCTTTCCTATTCAGAATGGTCTTACGAATATAATATGATACAAAGTGCAAAATAGAATAATCAAACTGTTTGTGCGGAGATTTAGGTTGGGCGGACGTAGACGTGCTAATACATACGAAAGAACAACAATTTGAAGAATCGCAGCCATTCGACACGATAAGTTGAGCGATTTTGTCTGAATTTCAAGTACTTAGGGTTTTCGTCGTGTTCTTTGACTTCGGTGCGTCTGGCTCCACGGCTTTTGCAATGTCTGATAACAACATCACTAGTACAAGCATTGCATTGACAACAACTCACCTCATCTGGTGTTCAAAAAGAAAGATAACACCAATTAAATGGATCAACAAATTCTGCGTATCAATATACTTAGGCTGGTATCTACCGGCGACTGTATTCGGTTTGATATTCAACGCATTCACGTTGTCTAAAACGGTTTGAATCTGATAATTATTTTCTCATCAAAATTCTGGCTTTTACAGATCTTTCGTTTATGATCGCTACGTTCATTCTGTATCCGCTGAGAACTGCGTACGTTTACGCCGTTTTGGGTGATATGGTAATTCGCTGGAATGACTGGAATTTTGGAAAGAGTTTTATCACAGTCTCCTTGCCGTTTTTCTACGTATCTCAGATGACACGCAACTGGTGCACTGTACTGCTCAGTTTAGAGCGGTTGATCGTAGTATTATTTCCACTGAAATCGCGTAAAATTCCCAAGAAGTTAATATCACAATGCGCAGTCATGTTTATTTCACTTTTGGGTTTTTGTGGCCATTTTATTCGCTTCATACCTGAGCGTGAACTAGTATTTATCAATTGCCCGGATGAGTGGCCATATATTATGGTACTAGGTAGGTATTATCACTATCCTCAGTGGTTTAACCACGCAAGATGGCGTTACACAATCTCTGGAATCTATCTATTGATATATCTTACTGTTATGATCCCAATTTGTTTTTTAGTTGTCATCAATGTTATCATTATTGTGGTGATATTTTTGCGTCGTATTACTCAACGTTCAGAGCTCGGTGTAACTGATGAATCGTCCAGAAGGGAAATTAGGGTTTTAAGGATGGTTTTATCGGTTGTGTTTTTGTTTATCATCTGTGAAGGTTTTGGTTTTTACGAACGTTTAATGCATTTAGGTCATGTCCCATTTGTGCACACCATGAACCAGATAGCGATGGGATTTTCTATCATCGATTCGTCAGGAAATTTTATCGTGTATTGTGTGACAAATGATCAATTCAGAAAAGTAGCCATTGATATTTTAGGCAATGTCTGCCACAAACAACGGGCTTCGACGAATCAGAAACGATAAAATGCAGACAATACAGCAACAATAAAGAAGTTTCCAGTTTCTAGGCGCCATTTTGTGGCGGTCCCTCGAGGTCCCCATTGTTGCCATAATTTGCGCTCATTTTTAAAACATAAGTTTAGATTGAATATCACATAGTTCTGCAGTCCCTTGCTCGATGAACTTAATTTATACACCATTTTAAAGGAAATGAAATGCAGATATTTGTTGGCGATTCTTGGAATTTTTGAATGCAACAATTGAGAACAGTGACGATGTGAAACCAAGGACCGCATATCTTAACCGCGCGTAAAAGAAATCGCAATATTTATTGATTTTGAAATATCTAAGTATAGCTTGAAGCTATATTTCCAATTTTCACAGAGGTTAAAGAGGGTTATTTGCAGTTTAAGCCTGCGTTGAATTTTTTTGAATATCTTTCCTGACGACTGATCTGTACCCGCTTGAGTTTGAGATTACGCGCAAAAGGGGTCTCCAACTGCGCACCGCCATTTCACTGAACATTGAGATTTGTGAAAAGAAATCTTTAAATGCAATTTGATTTCTTCACTTTTTCCATGGGGATATTTTGAGATTATAATCCGTATCTTGTTTGTACTGTATTTTGGCGGGGGCAATTAGTTTAGCTGGTTTCGGGATCCGGTTTGTCCCGCTTTGAAGTTTGAACGGCCCAGTTGGGGAATTGTCGCCATGCAGCCCGTCCAGCCTAGCGCCGATTTTGTGTTCGGTGAAATCATGGGCCCAAAACGTTTTAGAGTCCATGGTGAAATGTGCCAGTCAATTTAAACGCTTAGGACATATTTCAACACACATCTCTCTCCGGTAATCCCTCATCCTGGGATCATACGACGAATTTACTGAATCTCAACCTTTTTGCTGGAAAACATCGACCAGATAACCTGACTGATATAAAATATCAATATTATATTTAAAGGGGATCCCCCATTTGATATTCTGTTTTAGGGGCTCAACGTCCAGTTGGGCTACTTAAAGCTGCGCCGCATATTCAAAACTATATAAAAACTTAGATAAGATTGTTCTAGTGTCCATCCATGAGTGGAACATTCTGTTGAAAAGCAAATTAGGCTCTCAACTAGGCCACCTATGCAACCAACACAGAACGTCCCCACTCTTACAAGAAATCCTTCAATTTCCCATCGCTACAAAACTCGAATTCCTCAAAGCACTCAAAGTCCATTTTTAAACGTACGAAAATAAAGGTAATATATAACCATAAGAAGCAATATTGATAATTACAAACCAGTATAAAATCTTATTTTTGCGATTTCTTTTCACAAATCTCAATGTTCAGTGAAATGGCGGTGCGCAATGGGAGACCCCTTTTGCGCGTAATCTCAAACTCAAGCGGGTACAGATCAGTCTTCAGGAAAGATATTCAAAAAATTTTAAAGCAGGCCTAAACTGCAAATAACCCTCTTTAACCTCTGTGAAAATTGGAAATATAGCTTCAAGATATACTTAGATATTTCAAAATTAATGAATATCGCGATTTCATTTACGCGCGGTTAAGATATGCGGTCCTTGGTTTCATATCGTTACTGTTCTCAATTGTTGCGTTCAAAGAATCCAAGAATTACCAACAAATATCTGCATTTCATTTCCTTTAAAATGGTGTATAAATTAAGTTAATCGAGCAAGGGACTGCAGAACTATGTGATATTCAATCGAAACTTATGTTTTGAAAATGAGCGCAAATTATCGCAACAATGGGGAACTCGAGGGACCGCCACAATATGGCGCCTAGAAACTGGAAACTTCTTTATTGGATGCCTTGTCCTTAATCTGATCATGGACGTATAAACTAGATAATATAATCTAGATTATATGTCCATGGTCTGATGTAGGGGTTTATAGTGCGATGTACAGGTAAATGTAAATTGAGCAAATCGGGGAATCTAGAAATCTATTAATGCGCTAGTAATATGCGAATCTATGAGAAAAAGATCCTTGATAGGTGGCGTAACCTACAGCTGATGACAAGCGACATTCTACCCGGGTGGTGACTCGGCCGGACGGTGACAGTAGACACCCTACATACCAGTTAGGTGATGACTGTACAGGACGGTTGACGGTATCAAACACCGTACATCATACGCACATAATCTTATATCCACTTTGGCGAGGTACTCTCCGAGATGGTCGACTCTCACGTCTTTCACTCGTCTGCTTGCGACGGAGGAGAAAGAAATATTAGGAAATATGCGCCCTTGCGTACGTACGTATAATGTTATATAATTAAACAAGATATGGAATGGAGCTTATTGAATTTGAATAATTTGAAGATGAATTTGTCAAATAAATAAGGATTCATTTGTTTTGATTTTCGTTAACGACGCTCGAGATTATTCATTTCATTAGTAAAAAAATGGGGTTCGAAATGAATAGGGTCGCTGATCGAGTGGATTATCAGTATCAGAATAGATACATGTGAAGTATAACAACAGAATTTGACATCATGCTGCAGGTTTTATCAAATGAATTTTGAAAAAAGTGTTATTTCTTTATTTCCATTATTCGGAATCGTGTACTTATGGGCCTACGTCAAACGGGGAACACGGGGGCGTGCTGGGAATCGATACGCAAATATTGGCGGGAAATTCTATGTTGGATTGCATGTTACGAATGAGTTTCTATTGCCCCGAGTACTCGTATTAACGAGGTTCCACTGTATCAACATTCATCCTGATTATGGCTTAAGATATCAGCATCTTAACTTAACGCCCCCACACGTGTCCCCTCACACCCCCACACGCCTAATCTATTAAGTTTCGTAATAAATAACGCCGTGTCTGTCGATGAATAAACTGTATATTATATACTATATACCACTTCCACAAATTGAACTTAATAATGCACAAGACTCGGATAATCACCTGGTAAAAATCGAATGGGCAAAATATTTTCGAAAACGCAAAGTCATCAACGCAGGAAAAGTAATTGGGACAGTTAATTTCAGTTATATATAGACGGGGCGAGTGAATGCAGTACACCTTAAACTGCAGCGAAAAGATGGTTATATACTGGTGTACCAGAACACCAATTCAATATGGCGGCTATCGACGGATTCGTGGCGCCACCGTACTACATCCGAGAGAACATGCGCCGACACAACGCAAGTTCTCTCGAATGTAGTACGGTGGCGCCACTGAATCCGTCGATAGCCGCCATATTGAATTGGTGTTCTGGTACACCAGTATATAACCGATTATATACTGGTGTGATCTGGTATCGACGGTGGTCAGAGGTGTCACGGTGTCAGAGGTGTCAGTGGTATCGGGCATCAGAGGATCTGATATCGACGGTGGTCAGAGTGGTGAGATGATATGGTCAGTTTAGTAATTAGCCGGACAACCGTGAGAACACCTGACAAATGATTCTGCAACAATACAATATTATCTTATCGAAGTACTTACCTGATAGTTGGTAGCACCTGATAAGGAGTGGTGGCAATAATGGAGTGGTGGTTTAATGGACGCAAAAGAGATTCAAGTGCGTTCTACTGTTAATTTTCTCTTCTTTCGATTAAATAAACAGAGATATATAATTTCGTGATTTCCATTCGGCACATGCAGCAATATTAAGTCTTATGCTATCTTGTGTTAAAAACCTGAATAAATTGATTTCCATTACATGCGTCATCTGCATAACTATACGTATGACTTGTATGAATGCTGAAAAATTTTGTTTTATATTATATGAAATGCTTATTATGAGAACGAGTGATATGAAAATGTATCATATACAGTGCTAAAAAGGACAATAATAATTGAATTGCAGATATTCAATTTCGATTAATTTCAAACTTTAAAAATGATTCGAATGATTTGTTTTCAATGGGGGTATCCGCACCACTACTGTGGCAATCGAAGATTCCATGTATGGCAGGCGAGGATCCGCCATGTGTCGCTAGTAGATAGTCGGTCTTACACATTCGTTTTCTTCTACAATACAATTAAAACTGAATGAAATTTTCTCTTGAATGAATCAATTATTTAAGAAAAATATACCGATATCTGAGTAGAAGAACGAATATATTGTATATTCGGTTGGTGCTGTGATAATATATGAATTCATGAGTCTAGAAATCCGGTTCGTCACGCCATCTGGTGGGATAGCCGGTGTTTCGGGTTCCCCTTTCTGAATCGTCATGACTGCACGCACGATTTTCGTCGGTTTTCATATTTTCACTGCGTTTGATCGCGATCATTGAACTTACGCATACATTGAACCGTTCATCTACGTTTCAGCAACAGCTAATCGTACAGGAAAGACAAGTGAAGTTAGAAGATTTCAGAGCCGATGGTCTGAAATTGGTTAGTATCGCGAGTGAAACATCTGTGTAAGTAACAAGCGTCAGTTGAAATGCAGCTGATGATAATTGGCCACTGAGATCTCATTAGCTAATTACATTACCAATCACTTATACGTTCATTTAATGATGGGCCCTCGTGGTGGACGCGATTTAATATGATGTTTCGACGAGGTTTCATCTTGGAATGATGGTTATTTATTCCACCAGCCAGTCGACCGGCATCAGTTTTAAAAATATACAATTATATAGGAAGGGTTGAAACTCTGCTAAAATGTAGAACATTTCATATTCATTTTAATTTCAACTGGAATCTTAAATGGCTCTCTTTTTGTATCTTGATATTTCAAATTTCTCGGCGCTGTTATGAACATGTCCCCGAAAAAAAGACTTATCGCTCAATACGGCCTTCTTGCGAGATTGGTAGAAGAAAAAGTATCAAGAAAAACCCCACAGTATATTAAGAAAGTAGTGAAGTGATGGAGAGAAGTGATATCCGACTCATTTCTATGAACTGTTTTCAAAACTGTTCAGTTTCAGTCTTGAAAAGAGGTAATAAAAATGTAACTACTCGCTTAGTTTTAGTTGGAAATTGTTGCTTTTTTCTTCAATTGAGTTATAGGCAGTCAATTGCAGAAGTATTTGGATTTAAACACAGCTGTATTTGAAAAACTGCGTTTACGAAAAGTGTTCACGAACATCGCAGAGTCTCGAGAACCCGTTCTCGAACCTACCAAGCTATATTAAAGACAAATGGCTTCTTCATTTCACCCTTAGCCTGGTAACATTTGTGTACAAAACCTCAACAGTTGTGTAAGGGGAGTCTGATTTTCCCTTTTCATATTCTTAAAGTTTCAATTCAAGACACTTATAGATTTGAGGTAATCTAGCAAATGGGTTAATTCGCACGTTGAGATATAGTCTTTGATATATTTTGGGTAGGTACACTGACCCAGTTCCGGGATGATGCCTTGTTTCTCCTAATCGGCCGGGTCACTTTTGTAAAAACTTCAATAACATTTGTAGTCAGTTCATTTCTATAACTGCCGGGTCTGTTTTGGCTAGCTTGAACATGATTTAAAGAAAAGTAATGTACAGGGTAGAAAGGCGTCTGGCTGGGTCAACGATTAGCTCAAAAGAAATGAGGAACGAGGTATCAATTTCTTAGCCTTCGAAAAGGTCACATTATTTGATAGTCTACCTCCACGTTATCGTTCTATTCTTGGGAGGGGACAAGTTTGTGTTTTGGATAACAAACATAATCTTACATACGATATAAAATGTTGAAATAAGTTGAAATGTTGATTGTAAAATAGGCCCAGTTTGAGATTCGAGTGCAACTATTCCGCACTGTCTGAATCAGTAGTGGAATGATTGAAATAGGATCGTAAAAATAATTGAAGGACGTAACGGACATTCAGCCCTGGCGCTGGTTCGTTAGTTTTTCTCTTGATTATCACCAATTAATACCACGGTTTAACCAGAGAAGTGAAAGCCAAACCTCGGCGTCGTATTTATCCAAAAATGGGTTTTACCAGCCCTTCGGGAAACGGGATCCTGGTTGAAAGTAAATCAGTTTTATACATTTCTGTTTCTCTTATTGGTTGAAAATGATTGGCTATAGAACAAAGTTGGTCAAAGACTGGCCATGAATTTACGCCGTGAACTCGGCCCTGGATTCAGTGTAGTTGTGGGTTGAAATTAGACTAGAGTTGAAAAGCTAAATGAAAAATTTAATTGGAATTGAATTGAGCTCAAAATGGAATTGAGACAATAAATTTGAAATAAGGCTAAGAATGATACCTTGTTTCTCCTAATCGAACGGGTCATTTTATAACGTGCAATACAATTAGTAATCCAATTCATTTCTATTTTCGTTGGGTCTGTTATGGTAAAAATGATCATGATTTTGGTAAAAAGTAATGTACAGGGTAGATAAGCTGCCGACTGGGATGACTTTTAAGCGCAACAGAAAGGAGAAGCTTGGCGTCGATAGTTTTTTTAGCCTCGACTAAAAACTGTGCAACCGTGCATTCTCATAACTATTGATGTATTTAGAAACAACATGTTTAATAATTATCTCAATCTATTTTTGAACTGTTGACGAAAAAAGTTTGATGTTAAATATAAGTAAATATAGAATAATGAAATATTATTGCAAACGAATATGTGTAAGTGTTTTTCTTGGGAGAAAGTTACTGGTGGAACTGAGAAGGATTGATCCGGTTTGTGTGAACGGCTAGATTTAGACGATAACCCAACTGCCGGATTTAACGTCGGTTTCAGATTGAGTTTGTTCCCCGGGTGGTGCCGACTGGACGACCGCCTGACACTTCGCTTTCCATTTATCGATACACTCGCGCGTTTTCGGATCGACCTGGATTCGAACAACGGTCGTCGGATTCACGGTCGGTTCGTGGCTGTCTTTGCGCCGCTGTTGAGCGATGCTCGAACGGCGTCGTTCGTTGCCGGCGCTCGCGGCTACTTTGGAGGCGAGCGAATGTCTCACTTGCCGCAGTTCGTTCTCGCAGTTGTCATGTTCCGGCACGGCGTTAGGTTGGACGGATTCTATGATGCTGGTGTGGGAACCACGCGGACTGTTGTCTGTAATCGATGTCATTAATGTTCCGCGACGATACGAATTTAATGGCGTCTTCCCGGAGGCGGCCATGCTCAATCTGCGGTGATTGATCGGACTGGCCGCCGATGAATCTGGATATAAAAAATGAATTTGTCGAATATTTGAACACGAAGTAGGATACTTTTAACATCGGTCTGCCATTTGCCTAGTTTGAAATTTTCAAAACTAATATGCACGTTTAAAGAAACATCAACTTTCCTGCGGAGAAAAGCCAATCGGAATAAGACACACGGAATAACAAAAAACAGAGAAAACATTTTTTCACGAAGAAAAAACCGTTTTTTCGACGTTATGTCGAAGACGTTATGTTACCGATGTTATGTTATCTGTATATGTATCTGTAACAGTAGTTGCAAGTTTGTCCTGATGAGGCACTTGGCAAAGGGGAGGAGAGCGTTGGGTTTTTCTTTTACAGATCCATTCTCGATGATTTACGGTAACGGTTTTAAGGAAACGAATCTCAA
This sequence comes from Tubulanus polymorphus, assembly GCF_964204645.1. Classification (NCBI taxonomy): domain Eukaryota; kingdom Metazoa; phylum Nemertea; class Palaeonemertea; order Tubulaniformes; family Tubulanidae; genus Tubulanus; species Tubulanus polymorphus. The sequence continues at coordinate 8,842,587 of NC_134028.1, read as the reverse complement.
GAGCGGACATCGATTCGGAATCTTCCACAAAACCCTCGATATTACCTATATAGTTCTTTCATCGAAGGACCCATAATCTAGTTTATAATGTCTTGAAAACTTACCTTTTCTGGCACTGCTTTCGATGGACAAACTTGCTCTTCTGATTGGATCCCGTGCTGTCGTGACCGCGTCGTTGACTTTTACCATCGGGGAAGTCTGAATGATAAGACTCCCTTTTCGCAGGTCTCCTCCCGGTACAATACTTCCCTTCCGCGCATGCGCTGCGATACTTTGCTTTCGCGGTGCTATGCTCGGTTTTCGCCCGCTGGCGCCGCCTACATCGCAGTTAACGGCCCACGATTTTTCGTTCGCATTCACTTCGGTAGCTATGGCGACGCTCAGACGACGACCGGCGGGTCCAGTAACTCCGATCGAGGAAGCGGGATCACCGAGATCGAAATCAGACGTGGCTTCTTCACTGCGTAAAAAACAGAAATGTTCGTTCGAAGAAAGATCTAGTAGCTATACCCGAGACCAAAAAAAAATCAAGTTGGTGCAACATCGCGATATACTGTAACAACTCAGTGATTCAAGATTGGGATACTGGCACTCACAAGATGGCGCAACAAACACTGGGTTATTGGTAGTGAAAAATCAGTTCATTTTCAACGATTTTGAACTCGATATTTAGGCTTCCAAATCCGAACATTATCAAACGAGTCATCGGATAGATGTTAAATCGGCACTCAAATTCTCACTCACTCTATGGTATAGATCTACTAAAAATTGACTTACAAACGAAAAAAGACGATTATTCGAATTTGATAGAAATGTAGAAGGAAACCCAGAGCCACTAGTGATCCGGTGGATTATTGCCTATAGCGTTGCTGGTATCCCACTAAAAATCAAGAAAAATTAAAAGTGACCACCAGTCGATACATACCAATGTTTCAGTGCAACGGCGTGTAATACGTCAGAAACGAGCGTTGACCGTCGCTCTTTTAACCGTTGATCGCAAGTAAATCCGTGTTCAGCCTCATCTAACATTATATTAATTCCACTTCGACTACGATGCAAGTTCGACGCTGAAATAAATTGGCCGTAACAAGCAAGGATGTTGGCATAAGAATTGTTATTTCCACATCCGTGTCCATATCCATGTCCATGCCGATGCCCATGTCCATGTACATGTTTTGTAACCTATTATGTCATGATTACGTAAGTTATGTTATCTGTATGTGTATCACAGTAGTTGCAAGTTTGTCCTGATGAGGCAATATTGGCAAAGGGGAGGAGAGCGATGGGTTTTTAGTCAAAGCGCTAAGTTTACCAGTCCTGCTATCTTACCTTTCATGTTACGATATGTTAGAATACATGTTATATTCATGTTATGCTATGCTCTGTTACCTGCTAGGTTATGTTATGTAACGTTTACCCGTGTAGATGGTGCCGCAACAACCAAGTCGCTTTCCTGCGGTAGAGTCATACACATCCATTCAAATCTATTGAGTTGAGTTACCATAGGTCGATCTTGTGGGTTTACGCTTAGCAGACACAGAATCAAATCCCTACATTCTATTGTAGATGAAAGAATTTTCCGTTAATCAGTGTTGGAATGATGGGTTTATCAAAATTATGTTCAATTTTTTGGGAATCATATCATTCAATACGGATCTTCAAGCAACTCCGTTGTTTATTTACATTTCAAAATAGTTTCACTAAAATGCGGTCTACACACGTACATCAAATTAGATTCATTCTCGGTTATTTACCTTGAGATACCGTTTTAAGGAAACAAATTTTGTGAGTGGTCATCGATTCGCGCAAAACTGATAAATCCATATCGGAAAATGGAAACCATCCGCAAACCATCGTGTACAAGCAGATATACCTGTAATTCGTATGCTCATTTATTAGAACAAAGTTATCCTTTTCTTGTCTGAGCCAACGCATCCGAAATGTTGTGATAAAAGACGCTGATAGAATGGGGTTACCGGCGCCGTAACTGTGGCAAACGAGAATTTTGCAAAGATCCGCTAGGTTCGCTATTGTTTACTGCACATCAATTACTTTTACATTTCAGCTAAATTCGACTTTTCCCAATAAATAAATCAATTTTCAGTGAAATCTATGTCATGCACGTGCACTGGGTAAGAAAATGAAACGAATTCGATGACACATTTAATGATAGTATGCGGATTTGGAAGAATGCTGTTACAATTCTAGAGAAATTCACTACGAATAACTCGATGTTCAATGCTGCGCCATCAGATGTGTATGCGAGGCGGTAACCCTTACCGTGCGAGGATCGCACTTAGCAGCTCGAAACTAACTTTGGACCGGTCCATTAATTGTGGGTTTACACGCACTTACTTTACCTGGGCTTAACTTAATTTGAATTAATTGCTTGGTCCCGATAATATGACAAAATATAATTGCTTATGGGTGTTATTTTAACTATGATACAAGAATGCATTCCACAATTCTCGAAACAATAGCCAGAGTAAATCGAAATAGTTTCGAATTCACGTGTATCGTTATACCTAAACTCCGCAAATCAGCCTTATACGCGTCATAGAGCTCTCCACCCATCACTTCCGGTGCTGCGTACACGTAGGAGCCGCAAGGTGTCGAACAGTGTTCCGTCCGGTTTGAAAGACGCGCTAATCCAAAATCTATTCGAATTCAAATGACAAGAAAATATCATTGTACATACTTATTCGGCGTATTTACTACGTACAACAGGTATCGATCTGCAGTGTGGGATCCCAACCTTCAGGTATTCACTTATTGTATATAAAAGAGTCTGGATGTTCACTTTTTGAAATTTTGTAGGCTTCTTTTAATCGAGTAACGTCTCGGGTTTAAGGCCATGTCAATTAAGTGCCGAATGTTTGAGGGAGGAGTGTAAGTTTTCAAACCTTACAAATTTTGATCTACTTTTTTGATGTTTCCAGGACAATAGACATCTATATGCGCTCTTATATACTTTTAACCGCTTTCAGGGTAGCCAAAAACGTGTTTTGGAAGTTTGGATCGTAATTACTTACAAACCAATAAAGATAATTGAAAACGGTAAAAAGTATATAAGACCACATATAGATGGTCTATTGATCCAGGAATCTTCAAAAATGTAAATTGAAATTTGTAAGAATTACGAACTTTTGAATGGGATGAGCAATAATTCAAGTTGAATTATCGGGAAGACGATATCAATGTTTATAACTATATCAGTGCGCATTGTTGCACTAACTTTATAAGTGAGTGATATCGCAAAAAAGTTAATTATCAGCTGAGTTCATCGATATTTTACTTTGCTTCTATCTTAACCTAATCCAGAGATATAAACGGAAAAAAAATAAACAGGGAGAAAGGGACAAAAATTCAACAATGCGGACCCAGCGGGTACCCCAAAAATGGCGCCTGGAAACTGTGAAAAGGTAAGAAATTTTAGTCAACACGTTCCACGGTGTCCAGATTAATACATATACGTACATCCAGTGCCAAGATGGAATAAAGCTAACCGATAATGAATACTAATGTGGAAAATGAGTTCCGTCACATAAATGGCTGCGTTGTTAATAGGACTGGCGGATTATATTTCGATTCGGGTTTCCCCACTTATCCACTCCCTCTATTTAATTTCGCTCAACATGTCGCATTCACAGGCTAATTAGTTAAAATTATCATGATAGCTAAGTTCAGATAATTATGTACCGGTAATCTTAATGTTGTATTCTTCATCTAAGAGAAAATTCAGCCTCGCTCAGGTGCCCGTTCCTTTTCTCGTTTACGTATTCCAATAAATCGCCGTTAGGTACGAATTCCTCCAATAGGTACAAATGGGTTAACGTCTCAACTGCTTCTATCAACTGGACCTGAAGGAAAGATTGTCTAGTTTATTAGTGTGTCAATGTATGTTTAATCTTGGATGTGTAACGTCAAATTATAACACTAGATGGTGAAACCATACGGTTAGTTTTTACAACTCGCACAAGGAGGTAAAAATCTATCCAGATATTCATCCGGGAAATATATAGTGTTTTGTATGAATATATGCTTTGGATATGTTGTGGATAAAGTCTAGTCTTAAGCCACGACGATTCAACGTCGAATTCGATACAAATCATTTTGGCGGGAATGACCGCCCAAACTAGATATTGGTAACGTGGCTTGTTGTATCTTATGAATAATTCAGAGATCGACGTTTTTTGGTATTCCCGGTATTTCTTTTTGACTTTGCCAAACCAAAGTCCTATTCGACGCAAATATTCCCTATAACAGATGCGCAGGATTCGGTGGAAATCTTAATCTTGCCAGATGAGGATGTAATAGTCTCTGGTGTAGATAGATTTCCCGTGGCAAAAACTTTGACAGAAACTCTGCAGCTATTTTCTGTTTCGCGATGATTTTCACAGCTTCATCTCTGTTGAATCGTCTCGAATGCGCCCTCTTGACTTTCGTAAACAGACCTTGACCGATGACCTCGTAAACTGTGTATCCTAATTGGCTGAGAGGATCTTGTCGTTCGGGTTTCCACAAATGGCTTTTCCGTTTCAGAACGATTTCGCTCTCATCGAGCTGTACCACGGTTGGGCGGTATTCGTCCATGACTGCAGTCAACGCCCTATGGCAACGGTTACTAAGTCAACGGTTGCTAGAAAACACTTGTGAGATACCTTTACAAAACCAGTAGACTTCTTGCGTTTATTCGAAATTAGTTCATTTTGAATCAAAGTTTGAATTCTATACAAATCATTTGAATTATTTTCAAGGGAAAATAATTAGAAAAATCACAATGAGCCTGGCGCGCTGACCACTCGGTCACAGCTACGGGCTATCATCTCAAGAGATCTCGTTGAGATGATTGGTCGAAGGTCACAGCCTGAATGCCGGGTGTCCTATAAGTCTTTCGAGTCTATTGATAAATCCGAAAAATTATGAAACAATGAAAGGTGAACGCTAGTCATCAGGATTACGAGTTATTGTTCACAATAAAAACAAAGTTCCGACCTCGAGTAAAAAATCTAGGACTTTTTGTACCAGCAAAAATGACTGCCATTGCTCCTAATGTAGCTTCCAGGCCGTAGGCTAGTAAATATGTATCGTCAATGGCTGCCAGGTACGACTACGCTAACCATCAGCTACCAGTGCCTTTACCTGGCAGCTACCACCATTAAGTTCCTTGTAAATGTAAATTTTTAGGGTTGTTAATAGACATTCCTTCAGTTTATGATTTATTTTCGACGTTTCGACTTTATCCTTCAGGAAAGTAGCTGAATTCCCGAAAACTCCAAGCATGAACAAGGTTGGTAAAGCGACCAATGACACAGTAAGGTAGGTTCCAGATCTGTTTACCACGGACATAGGAATGATGTTACTGCTATAAGTTCGACCGATCTGCATCCGAGTGGAATTCATGATTCATGATAACTGCAAATAAATCGAAGGTATGTTCCCGGCTTGCTCAGCACAGACACAAACGCTATGAATTTAACCAATCTACATATAAGTTAACCTCTGGACAAAGAAAGCGCTGACAGAATATACTGTTGAATGAGTGTATTGTCTGTATCAATAGTCTGACGAAGTTGAAGCCATCTCCTGTTTAGTGAGGCCTAAAATATACTTTGTTTGCATCAAATGAAAAATAATTTGTCCAAAAATCTCACAATAGACTCAGACTGTGAAAATTGGACCATTGTCTAAAATATAAATGTAACTTAATCAAATATCAATATCGGTTGTAAGAGAAGTATTCATTATATTTATCGTGAAGATATTTCATCGTAAAACATCCGAACAGGTCGGGTACAATTTAAATCGTGTTAGTAAGGTCATAATGATCTCGCAATTATTTTCTTTTTGTAAGCAGGACGATCACACCTGACCCTCGGTTCATAGTGGGTTGGGCAAATATTTCGGATACTGAAGGTCCTGACTTTAAGTCTAGTACCCACACAACCTCAAGTAATTTTCTATTTTTGTGCAAAGATTAATAACCATATTTGATGGAGAATTTTAATTGTCCGAAGTTTTTAGATTTTTTGGAGTTGAACAAACCAAAAATGAAATAGAAAAGTAGTACCGTACACGTAACAAGTATCAATGAAAATAAGTCGTAATAACTGAAATCGCTAGTACAACAGCTTGATTATCATTTGTTTTTTAGTGCTGATTTCCGAGCGCCTTTTAGAAGCTCAGTGCAATGAGATAACTCGAATAATATTTGCAAGACCTATACCAAAAAATACGCCTAATAAATGTATCAGACTGCTTACTTCTGAAATTCGAGTTGGGGCGCGCACCAACACCCACAGGTTTCCTCTTGAGGGGCAATGAACATAGATTTGCTTAACATCTCTAGTGAAATATTGCCAGCCTCGAGTGCCAAAACTTATGATAAGTATATAAACAACAAATAAAGGTTACACGTGCGCTTAGTGCATTTTAGATTTAAGATTTCAATGGAAAGAACTACTCCAGTAAATGTAACTTCTTTAGTTTATTTACTGATAAATTAGTTTTTCAAAGATTGATATTTTTGTTTTCATTTTTGTAAGTGGCTGTCTAATTCAATGATTGAAAAAGCCCAAACGACGGATTTAAACTAATACAGGATTTAACGATTCTGATGAGCGACTTAGAAAACAAATCTTTATCCCAAGAGCAGTTAAAACTACATTGAATACTAGAAATTGAATCATTTTGCTTGCAATGTACAAAATGTGCTACTTTAGAATATGAATGTTTTGATAGAATTTCATAAAATAATTCTTGTTTTGAATTACATGTACCTATTGCTATTCTAGTATATCCCTTCAATAAAGACACATTACAGGTCGCATTTAAACAAGAATTCTTGAGCTTGTTTTCATTCACGTATTTTTGAACCAGTTGATTGTATTGGGTTTGCGTTGATCATGAAAATGGAAAGAGAACACCAAATGAAGAGGAAGATATGCAGATTTATTCAGAGCTGCAAGTTCACTTTAAGCAGTGGCACGGACGATCCTGATCCTTCTCCTAGTTTTCAATATCTACTTCCATTCTCATTGGACTCGATACCTCCCACTTTTGGACTATTCTGCCGGGATACGAGAATGTTCTCTCAAACGAAGCGAAGGCTCCCTCTTCCTCGCAAACTTCACATAAAACTCTTTACCACTCCAGTAATGAAAATTGTCTCGTTATACTATGACTCTACTATACGAATACCAATACGAACATTTATTACACTCCAGCCACTTCCGTGGTATATGGAGAAAAAACAGTATATAAAATTAATAACATAAACGGTACGAAAAGCTTTCAAAACTTGATAAACTGGGAACACACTTATATACATAATACACTATTTACAATACATATTTACATGTACAATACATATACTACAGGAGAGATTTAGATACATCTAGACCTATTTTGATAAATTGAGCCAAATTCAAAGTTGAATTTAATACATCTACGTAAGTTCCGAAAGGTATTTACATCAAAGTAGTTTTCACGGAATTCGGCGAGTAAATTACAATCGAAAATGAAATAAAGCGTTGCAGGCAGGGCATATTCTATAAAACAATATCACGAAAGTCATAACTAACGTATTTACACACTTGAGTCCCACTGCTGCATAACAATTCAAGCCCAACATCTAACTGATTTCTTTCCGGTCGAATCAGTGAGGTGTGATACCTAACAGTTTTAGGCTCCATACATTGTCGTCTATATTCACGAACTTTGTTTCAATTTCTATTAAAGGGGAAGCACTTCACACAAAAATTAATCAAACTAATAAAAAACACGGTCTTATTGACAATGCACAAAGAACGGAGGGCTGAAACAGAACAGAATGAATTTCAACATCAACGCAAATAGTACATGTAAGTGTAAAATGTGACAATTTGTTACTGAAATGACGCTTATGTGTGTTCAGATGCGAAATATAACAAGTATTCATTGACAATTGGACAACATCTGCATATATACATCCCCTTATGAGTATTGTGAATTAGTTAATGTTTCATGGAAATAATCATTCTTCCAGCTGATACAGTTTCATGGCTACTGGTTGTTCATAATCGCTTGATACATAGACTCACGGGGTACAAACGTCACGCATGGGCGCCTACAGTTTGGAATGATTAAAATTGCATCGCTTTCCGATTATATGACCACGCCGTGTCCTCTTTCTAACTATCGCAGTCCGTCGTCGCATATCAGGAATAGTTACGTAGATATTTCACTGTTTTATATTCATTAAGGAGTATACAATTGGCATCCTATGTGTTACAGATTTCGGATATAAGTTTCCGGGGGCACATCTTTAACTGACAGCCAGTTTGAATCGTTAAAAGCGCTACTACCAAAACTATTTTCAATAACCCGAAACGATGAGCGAAAAAAAAGATGCAAAAGAGAAAGAGAATTTGAAAACGGCGGCTCTTGACTTCGCTAATGAAACGAACTTCCACGGAGTGAAATATATCGCTCACTCGCCAACCTACGTCACTAGGTAAGTAGCTCATTCACCAAACTAATTTCAGAACTAGGTAAGTTTTCTCAAATGAGGTAACTATTACGTCTAATTACCAGTTCGATGTTGATTAACAATCACTGTTGAGTTAACTCATCATTTACTATATCGATGTAATTTTGTTCTAGATCAATGTATTTTCCTGTGATTCGTATTTTCAAAGCAGTTGAAATAAATAACATGCGCGATGCAAAAAATACAACGTGAATACAAAACAACGGTTACAATGAAAATTGGGCACCGGTAATTTTCGTGTTCAGGGAGGTTTACTGAACAGTCCCACATATGGTGCCAACATGCCATGCATAACAAACTAAAATTCCGAACATAAGCGAAATCCAGCGACTGCGAACCTACGAACTTCTGTGGCAATCGAGGATTCCTGTAATTCGGACGAGGATCCACCAGGTTCGCTAGTAGTAACTCAGTCTTTTGCGATCGATTTCTTCTACATTTTAGATAAAACTGAATGAACTTGTTCTTACATTAGTCCAAATCCGAGTCTGGTTGATATCTGAGTCGAAAAAAGAATTCACTGTATATTTGGTGGGTCCTGTGATTTTATTTTGATTTGCGAGCCTAAAAATTTAGTTCAAAGCTGAGTGCTCGCCATTATCCATCTGGCAGGGATAGCTGTTCTTGTGGGTTCCCGTTGTAATTTGAACTACCGGTAGTAAAAAGTTTAATAAAGTAGAAATATTTCGGATGCTTGCTCCTTCTGTATAAAATGGTATAATGTGTAATAGAAATGAATCTGAAATTTTTTTCCTTTTTGTTATACTTATCATTTTAGACTGGTGACGAAGGGTGGTGTCAGTATCTAACCGAAATATTTCTGCTTATTCGAAATAGATTTGATGATTTTTTATTCAGTGTTGATGATGGCATTGATACATAATTTTTGTACAGTGCATAATTCATGTCTAAAAAAACTAATTTGAACACACACAACATTTGAACAACTGATTATCAAAATTTTAAAATCTACCCTTGAACCTAAGAACGGTGGCTTTTTGTTTGTATGACTTTATAAAGTATTGTAATCCATTTCAGGTTGATTTGGTTGATACTATTTTTGGGGATGACCGCAGTACTATGTTATCAGATATATGATCGCACCAAGTTTTATCTTTCGTGGCCTGTAACTTCCGTTATATCAGTGGGAAAACCAGAAACCGGGGAAATCTCATTCCCCGCTGTCACTATCTGTAATACAAACACTTTCAGGTATCGTCTTGCTTTCAATTACAAATATCGAATTCGTAAACTAATACTGGCAAACTGTACACTCACAATGAGCGAACAAGAAATAGTTTATAATTTATAACAATACCAGTACTCGAAATCATCCTCTGAACAAATGTGGATCATTGAATTGAATCGTTCAAAACGATACATTTATTCAAAATATTTATTTTTTACAAGTTGATTCGATGATAACATTGTAAATGAAAATAGACTAGTTTTTCTCATCGATTTTGTAAGAAACTGTCTTCGTTTAAAGGTTGTCTGATGCAGAAGCGGCCGGGATTTATGAGCAGATATCGGGATTTTACAGCGACAAAGAACAGAACTCTTCATCAGCTTCTGTCGTACAAATTGATTTACACGATTTGATGTTAAACATGAGCCACAGAATGAAAGATTCAATCAAAGAAGCGTCGTTTCAATCCCAAGAATTGAGTACGAATAATTTCACTGCGATATTTACCGATTACGGCTTGTGTTATAGTTTCAACGTCGACCCATCGCGACAGGTTTCCTCACAAGGAACGGGTAGGTTTTAGAGAAACTAAGAATCATTAAGACGCCTGTCAAACGCATGTCAAACACGAAAGGGCAGTACATGTAGACAATGAAATAGTTAAGCCCAATAGAATGTAATATAGAGCTGTAAAGCTGTATCGGAATAAAGAAGTTTCAAGTTTCTATAGGCGCCATTTTTTGAAACATAAGTTTAGATTGAATTCCAAATAGCGCATAGAAACTGGAAATTTCGTTATTCTACACAAATCGTTTGGATTATTTTCAAGGCCAAATAATTAGGAAAGTTCATGATCATGGTGTATTGCAAGTTTTTCGTACGTTACTTTATGTCAGAAGTCAGTCAGAATAGCAAATAAAGCAAATAAGCAAAATGAAAAACACTTATCACACTGATGTATGCTAATGAAGCTATATGAATATTCATTAGGTATCGCATTCGGATTGAGTCTATTGATAAATCAGGAAACTTATCAGACAATGAGAGGTGAACACAAGGCATCGGGATTACGGGTTCTCGTTCACGATAAGAACGAAGTTCCTCGAGTAAAAAATCTGGGACTTTTTGTACCCGCAAAAATGACGGCCATTGTTGGTATCAATACGCTACAGGTAGGGGAAAACTGGACATTGACACTGAAAAATTATTTGTTAAAAGCGATTGAAATTAAATTGTCGAATTTTTGGTGATTCGTTTCGGGATGTTGTCTATACATTCGGGACCAGTTGTACAGTCGTGACTTATACCCAACAGTGGTCTCCAAATCTCGAAACCGGTCTTTAGTTGTTAGATTGCCCATATAAAACTAATGTCCTAAACTTACGCCATGACTGTTCAACAGACCCCTGAAATAGGAGAAAATTTGGTGGATTAAAATGTGAAAAAGTGTATTGGAATATGCGTGAGCAATTGATTGATTTTTCAGACGACTGAACTGCCTTATCCGCACGGTACCTGTAAACATGGCGTCGCTCCGTTAGAAACGTGTTTGAGACAATGTCACATTAGAATAGCTGCCGATGTTTGTCGGTGTTTGCCTTATTACGCAGAACTAAATCAATTCGATGGAATGCCATACTGCAGCATGAAAAAACACCGCGATTGTATGCAACCAGAAATGTGTACGTTTTAATCATTCAAGCGTTTATGAATATTTACTTAAACTCAATATTCTTTCTATCTGGTTAAACTACACAAATCTGCTTTTGAATTTCCATAACGAATACCTCTCTGAATCACTAAATCGCTATTATTGCTATGTTTAACAGGCGCCAGTTCAGTTGTTCAAAAGTTGGTTAACCAGCGGATAGTTGACATAGTGAAAATTAAAAGTTCCTTGTTACTATATGGTATTTATCAGCCGGTTATCTTTTAAGCATCTTTTGAGCAACTGACCCGGCTCCTGATTATATCATTTACAAAAAATGTGTACACATTACTTCGTACAAATTAACTATAACATTTGCATATTGTATGTAGTTACAGTAAAACAGAACGCGTTTTATTGAATGCTAAGTTTTTCAGAGTAAGTTTAATTAGATATTCTTAATTTATATTTCAGCCGAAGTAACACGGAATTCATCATCAATTTGTAATTCGGAATGTTCAATTCCTTGCGAGAAAATCTCGTACGATTCGCAAATTAGTTATTCGTCGCTATCGTCCTATATGGCTAAAACAATATCGGCCAAATACAGCAAAGAAGAAACTCTGGTCTCCGACTATCAGACTTCAATCGACGCTTTACATCGGGTCGACTCGAAAATAAAAACCAAAGACCTCGAGATAATCTCGAAATTCAACGACGATTTGGTCGACATCAAATCGCAAATAGATGATTTGGTGACGTTTCTGAAAGTCGAAACCGATACGGTCAGCGCTGCGTCGACGAATATGTACAACGCATTATGGATTATCGTGGAAGAACTGGAAAAAACAAAGAAAAACTATATAAAAGTATCGGCGGTTGATCGAGTGGAACCGATGATTTTAACTCCGTTAGCCGAGTTCAGACAAGCGTTGAAGTTAGAGGTTCCACCGCTGTTAGGTATAATGGAAGACTATCTGTTATCACAGATAGGAACGAAAGATGAATATCTTGAAAGCTCCGAAAAAGTATTCGATATTTTCGATCGAATTTCCGACGTTCAATTTCGAGTCTATAATGAATTTCATGACGTCTATCTGAGTCTGAAAGAAGAGAGCGAAAAACCAAAAGACGCGGATCCCTTGAGGCGTTTTCCTGCTGTATTACTAGCCGACGAGCTGGGAAAGATTAAAGAAACTATAGACCAACTTGCGGATGGAACGAACGCTTTGATTGCGGTTTCGAACGGAACTGCTAAACAAATCTGGGCTTTCGAAACCCAATCGCCGACTGCGTCCGAATGGGCAGAGTTTGAAAATTCGATTCAAAACTACACGAACTACGCTAGCGATATCGGCGATACCGCTTTGACACTTTCCGATAGACTCGAGTATATTCTAACCGCTGTACAAGACACGGTGGCTAAAACTAACACTCATCAATTAGCTATAGACTTCGCGTACACTAGATTAATGAATGCTCTTGACTACATTCAGCCAGATCCGTCGACAGATATCGATCTGAAAATAATCATGAACGAGGCGGACAAAAACTTCTCTCGACGTTTTCAAAATGTAACCAACAACGGTGAAGTCATCGGGAGAATGACGGACGTTCTAGAAGCGTGTGAGGAGATTTATCTCATCGAAGGCTTGCTATGGATATTGGACGATTTTTTAACGTATGAGATTCCATCAATCACATCGACCTATCAAGAACTTAAAAAGTAACGTATCCAAGTGTGAACTGATTTGATTTAATTTCTTTCCGTAATACTCTGTCGGCTTTCGGCAATGGTGGCCCTGGCAGCTGCCATAATAAAAGATGTTAATCATAGGTTAAAAATCTAAAAGTTACGGAAGTGTCCTGGGGACATGAAATGAAAATATCTTCAGAATTAATTCTGATTAGATAAAACGTGTTTTTTAACTAGATTTACTCCCAGATGGTATCTCGGAATGAAATATCCAACATCGAATAAAAGTCAAAATTTCCGAATCAAGTTATCCGAATGAAATGAAACTTGTAAGAGTAAAGAAAAAGTTTAAAGGAAAAGTTTCCGTATTAATTCCAAGATGATATCTCGGAGTTATATCAAAAAACTATTTCACTCTAATATATAATGCTTTATTCCGATATATTCTTGGATGTAATCGGAGCAAAATCAGTGGGGAGCCACGCGTGACGTCCGAGGCCGACAGATTACCGGATCGAACCCCGTTCATTCGAAGTTTTCACGTAGTCGATCAACTTGATTTTAGGCTCCAGAATCCAGTTGTTCATTAAACGAATCATCGACTAGCAATAGATTTACTTTCCCCAATGTTTTTGGTATTGTTTTCACTGATTTTTATATTTTAAGAGAAATATCAAAATGTACATCTGATGCCCAAATTTTCAGAATTTTCTTTTGAGCAGGGCTTTTCAATCGGCTAATGAGTACTTGGATATGAAAGTCGTTGGGGTTTCAACATTTCCATCAACGAGTGAAATAGCAACTCGAATCTTACCGACAATAGGAAGCTTTGTCAGCAACGCCGAAGAGCAAACTGAATTTATCAGCACGAAGGCTCGCACTCTGAAGTCAGCGCACAGGAAAACAACTGAATCAAAAATCAAACTTGTTGAACACATGAGAAAATTTAATGAATCGATACAAATCGATGAAACCTTCATTCGGTAAGTGAGAGCCGGTGGTATTTTCAAAAAGCAACTAAAACACGAATCAAGTTTTTCAATCTATGAATCTTCTTGCATCGCAAACAACAGGTACATACAGCAGGTCGTCTGAGAGGATACAGGGTACAGACAGCAGGTCGTCTGAGGGGGTGCAGGGTATACAGACAGCAGTTTGTCTGAGAGGATACAGGGTACAGACAGCAGGTCGTCTGAGAGGATACAGGGTATTGACAGCAGGTTGTCTGAGAGGGTGCAGGGTACAGACAGCAGTTTGTCTGAGAGGGTGCAGGGTATACAGACAGCAGGTTGTCTGAGGGGGTGCAGGGTATACAGACAGCAGATTGTCTAAGAGGGTGCAGGGTACAGGCAGCAGGTTGTCTGAGAGGGTGCAGGGGATACACACAGCAGATTGTCTGCGAGGGTGCAGGATGTTTTGGAATACAGGCAGCGGATTTGCTAAGGGGTTTGGCGCATATAGCGGATTGTCTGAGGGGGAATTGAGGACCAGACAGCTGTCTAAGGGGTTTCAGTTCGAGCCTCTTTTGGGTCAAAAGAGCACACGTACTCTATATGATCTGTTTTTCTCATCTCAATTTTCAGAAATAACTTTGTTTATGTAAACGTTTTCTTTCGAACGATGGAAATTCAGAAATTGTCGAAATCGGAAGCGTACTCTTGGTTTTCATTAGTTTGTAAGTAACAACAAATTAGAAAATTTTTCCTTCCATTGTTGAACAATAACCATCGATATGTCCCGAATATAGAGAATCCAAAATTCAGAAAAGAAAAACGAGTTGGGTTCGTTTAGTAAACGATACATTTTCCGCGTTTTGACTATATCAATCATTTTGAGATTAGAAAGAATTCCATATTCCTGATGATGCAGTCAAAACTTCGAAAGTAGATCATTAGCTAAAGGAAACTTTTTCGGACTTTCATTTTTTTTCTTTTCTGAGAGTTTTTGATTTTCTATATCATAATTGAGTATATATGGTTTTTCTTCATTTTTGACAAGAAGGCTTAACAAACGATCATACAACAGCAAACAGATCATCAAATCGATTGGAAACAGTTAACACTTTCGTAACTAATGCCATGATTGTATTGAACAGGTGATATTGGTGGAACCGCCGGATTATATCTCGGTGCGTCTTTACTGGCGCTTGTTGAGGTTTTATTTTTCGTCGGGAATCAAATGATCAATTCATTTGCGCGAAACAGAAACAAACCGAACGAAGTAAATCCACATCCGGATAATGTCGTCAGAAGGAGCCCGGTGACCACCATTATGTAAAACTCAACGGGATAAATCTATTCGAGTTAGACACGTATGAAGAATGAACCCCCAGCAAAGTGTACGTTCACTGCATTCGGTACCACGGGGCGGTAATTATTTCAACAAGTTGAGATTCAGGCAATTCAGTAGTGCTATGACTGCTATACATATTTCACCGAGATAATCAGGGAACTCGGTAGCGTTGAGCATGCTGTGAGTTTTTCACCGAGACAATCAGGGAACACAGTAGCATTGAGCATGCTGTAAATATTTCACCGAGACAATCAGGAAACTCAGAAGCGTTGAGCATGCTGTGAATATTTCACCGAGACAATCAGGGAACACGGTAGCGTTGAGCATGCTGTAAATATTTCACCGAGACCACCAGGGAACACGGTAGCGTTGAGCATGCTGTGAGTATTTCACCGCGACAATCAGGGAACTCGGTAGCGTTGAGCAAGCTGTGAATATTTCACCGATACAATCAGGGAACACGGTAGCGTTGAGCATGCTGTGAATATTTCACCGAGACAATCAGGGAACTCGGTAGCGTTGAGCATCCTGTAAATATTTCACCGATACAATCAGGGAACTCGGTAGCGTTGAGCATGCTGTAGATATTTCACCGATACAATCAGGGAACTCGGTAGCGTTGAGCATGCTGTGAATATTTCAGCGAGTTAACAATCAGTGAACCCTGTAGCGCTAAGACTGATGTCTATATCTCACCGAGTTGCCAATCGAGGGAATGGATTGATTATTGTTTTAACTGAATTCTAGTAACATTTGCGACTTGCGAACGAAGAATTGGAGCGACTTTCTGTAAAGTAAAAACGTCACGTTTGACGGTGAATTGATGTTCAATATGACGCATGTTAACAATACGTGTGATATCTATGAATGAGGTAAATTTTAAGTGGACTGTATTGACGATAGAGTGGTAAATTACTTTGAAATTGTGCTTTTAATATTTTCATATTTCGCTGTAAAGTTTAAATTGACCGAATAAAAACATAGCATAATAGAAATAGATTATTTTGGATTTTTTGTCTCCTCAGTGAGTCTGGACAGAACCCGTTCTCCGTTTGTGTTGGTGTTAGGGAGTCGATTAGGATTTCAGATGAAACGCACTGCCCAGTGTACCGTATGGTGCTGCCGCCATGGTCATCGTTAGCGGTTTTTTCACGCACTAACACCGACAGATTCTGACAGGTTGATAACCGATTTCAGTTTTTCATTTCAAAACCATAATACATCATCAAGATCTTGCATTATAGAATGTGAAAGAATGTCACTATAGTCGTTCATAGTGGTTTAAGAAAGTAGTGAGGCAGCATGATAACTGGGGTCTGTCCATCTTACGTAATAGTGCATGAGAAAATCCGGCGCTGTCGATAAGCATAGCGGCAGGACCCCAAGGTGAAGTGTGTGCCTGAAATAGTAATGCCTCTATCGGCTTTTTGAATCGCGGGGTTACGGTTCAGGGTTTAGGGTCTACATGACACCTCTGACCACCGTCGATACCAGATCCTCATATGCCCGATACCACTGACACCTCTGACACCGTGACACCTCTGACCACCGTCGATACCAGATCCTCTGATGCCCGATACCCCTGACACCTCTGACACTGTGACAACAGAACCGTCGGAAGGAATTTTTCAGTGGCGAGGCTTATTTCTGAAGGGTGGTCTGGGGACCCTCCCCTAGAAAATTTTGAAAATTCAATCCCCGGAGATGCGTTTTGAGGCCATTTTACGGCCTCATTCACAGAAGCATGAGAAGTCGTGAGCCAACCACCTAGTGCAAAGAACGACGAGCTGCTACGCGGTACAGCGTGCTTTTGAAAAAATTTTTTGTTATGCAAAAAAGTGGGGCGGCTTTAGCCGCCCCTGCCGCCCCTGTTCCGACGGCCCTGCAATCAATACTTCGATAAAAAATACATCAAATCATACACAAGATGCTGCATGATTGGAGTTTCCCATAGAAGCTATATATTATTATACATATACCATTACATTATCCTTGGCCGTGTCGGGTCTGCTCACAGAAAAAAGTACGAAAGTTTAATAAAAGAATATCTTAATGAAATAAAATATTATGTTGTTTGGCACAGATTGAAGAGTTCTACGTCTTTATCGATTTTTCGGTTGAGTGTTTCATATTCTTACTCGATAAACAAATTTCGTTTGAAAAAAAGAATCCGTCGATATTTCTTACTCGAGAATATATAATATTTCTGGTCAACTATCGAACCGAAAGTGCGATCGATAAATCGATGCTACCAATCAGCCACCGGAGAATAGACGTGTCAATGCAACAGATTTTACGAACCATTTAAAAAACTGCTCTTCTCAGAAGAACAGAAAGACAGGCGTGCGCGTGATGGATAGTTTTTGACGTATAGTAGATCAAATAGCTGTTACACAGGCAACTGTATGAAGAGGAGTAATCAATGGACACATAGGGAACGAAAGCAGCTGTTGTAGGAATTATTACGAATAATAACCATAATATAAAGTGGCTGGGATCGTAGGGCCGTGTGTAGAATCACCTAATATAAAGTGGCTGGGGATCACGGGGCCGTGTGTAGATTCACATTATACAAAGTGGCTGGGATCGAGGGGCCGTGTGTAGATTCACCAAATATAAAGTGGCTGGGGATCATGGGGCCGTGTGTAGATTCATCTTATATAAAGTGGCTGGGATCGTGGGGCCGTGTGTCGATTCACCTAATATAAAGTGCCTGGGATCGTGGGGTTGTGACCTGGCCTGTCTAAGGATTCTATAATATTTCATCTTCTTCCAGGGATCTAAACTGTCGCTGACATCAATCGTTGGCATCATTATGGGGATTTTCAATCGATATTCAAATTTATCAACTGGAACGAATGATCAACGTTTCGCAGCGCACTATAATTGAATGGTTTGATAAAATGAGGGACGTCTGTACCAGTCAAATAAAGAAAAACCCTGTCGTAATGTCCGATTATAGCATTGACACACTGCAAGTTGGAATCGACGAATCTCTTTTTGGTAAGAAGAGAAAATACCACAGAGGAACTGGAAAAAAAGATGTATGGATTTTTGGTTTAGTAGAGAGAGGAACATATAACGTTCATCTGGAAGTTGTCTTAGATCGCCAAAAACAAACTCTGTTACCAATAATTAAGGATGTTTTGTTCCAAATCCAAATGGCAAGTATATTGTCGGACATGTGGAGTTCCTATCACTGTTTGGAACAAGAAGGCTACCAGCATAGCACTGTAAACCATTCAATAGGGTTCAAAGCACCAGATGGGACACATACTAACTCAGTTGAAGGAATGTGGGGACAAATAAAAGGAAGAATCAAAATAATGAAGGGAGTGAGACATGAAAGGATTCCCAAGATATTAGATGAGTTCGCTTATCGATACAGATTTGGAAATGGCTGCAACGCTAACATATTTGCAGTAATACTTCGCGATTTAGCCGTAGTTTAGGCTATAATAGACATAGATTTGTTTCAAATTTCAACATCTTTTTTTGTTTGAGAGCAGTGCGCTCTCTATTCCGTTATTCTTAAAGGTTGAATGAATGATAATAAAACCAAAGAATAATTTTTGAATCTCTTTTAGGCTTATTTTCAAAAGGCCAATGAGTGCACCGGAACTGTCCCACCAGAAACCATTTTAATGGATATGGAGGATAAATCAAGCGTAAACAAATTATTCCAGTAATTTCTTGATTGCTAACGAATTAATTTATCTTGGTCCCATATGGTCGATGTTAACAGTAAATAATGTTCACAGTAGGCCCTATAGGACAAAAAGCCTTATGTGACATGATGTATTTTTTATCCACAATCAATTTTTTGTCCACAGGACGACATTCAGGAATTAGATATACCACTCTCACTGTCTGAACTGGAATCAGATCTGTACTCGTCACTTATATTGTGTAAATCGTCTCGTATTTAGTGAAATGCGGAACGAATATTAACGTCAACATTGTCGACCAATAGCACTGGTCGACAGTAATTCGGGACGAATGTCGATGTCGACATTGTCGACCAGTAGTACTGGTTGGCAGTACCAATAGACCTACCAATAGTAATAGTAAAATAGGTCGCAATTCTTAAATTTTTAAACTCTGACCGCATCACTCACTTATGCAAGCGCAGGGACTACAATCCCCTATATTTCAGTTGATCTGAATGAGGACCGGCGGAAGGAGAAACACATTGGTCCGGCCACTTCTGCCAGTGAGGAGGTATTTCACTATGCGAACGCCCAAGGCGCGAAGCACTTGTGGGGGGATGGGGGTGCTCTTACGGCCAGAGATTTTGATCAAATGACGCAGATTGAACCCCATTGTTCCCGATCACGATAACTTTATTCAAAATAGAATACTATTTCTGCAAGAAATTTACATCGTAATCAAACAATATGAAATCGGCTTTGTATTCTTCATACAAATCGTCGATCAATTTTTGAGGAAGGTCTTTGTAATATTTGTTTAACTTTTCCGAGGAATATGTGTGAGGGAGTGTGGCCGTTTTTGCCAGTTCCGGTTCCAGGTGGAAACGATTTTGAACAAGTTTGAAATCATTTTCGATCGTATCTCCGTATTTCCCGATGAAACTGTAATCAATATCGCATGGACGACAAAGCTTTTCATATGGTGCCCAATGTATATCATTATAACTATGAAGAAGGATGAACTCAGCGAATTCTTTAAAGGTTGCTCTGTCTCCAGGTTTGAAATGATTTCGGACTGACCGAATAATCATTGGCTCAAGTTTTGCGTATCCTTTATCGTATTTACGCACAATTTTATCCAAATACGCAGATAACAGTCTCTCAAAAGGATGTCGTACGAACAGAAATTTGAAGTAGGTTTTTAAACGCTCGGTTTTTTCTGTTTGAGAATAACTCGATAGTGACCTGATTAATCCCAATGATTTGACGTAGATACTTAGTTTCGTGCCAAGGTCATTTATGAGGGATAGGTTTGTCGTGCGAAGTTTTCCGGTCGTGTGTAGTAACGTGTATCTCCATATCGACGTACCCACTTTGGGAATTTCGCAATAAAGGATCTTGTGTACGTCATCGACCGTAAATCTCTTGTACGTGTACATGTATGGACCTAGAAAAGATAGCGAGATTTGTTTCGAAATTTAACACCCGAGACCTCATGACACGATAGCTGAGAGCCCCAGACCACAAACATGTCCCATCCGACGTATGTGTATTTTCATACCTGTCGATTTATTGGTAAGTTTCTCACATCCTAATTTTATATGAGTGAGTCTCTGATGATAGGTAGTATCCCAATCGCGGATTGGCGGACGATTTCTATTATTCTGTGCCTGAAATAAACATGTACTTAATATAGATTTTACCAATCGATCGAATCAATCGACTTTCATTGTTGATTTCTAGTGTCGCATTCAAGTCGACTGCTGCGGTATCTTACAAAAAAAGAGAAGTCGGACGTACTGGCCTTCGCATTATGAACACTATATATTTATCTAAAACCTCGACTGTACCACAGACTTGGCATTCCAGTGCTCCGTAGTTTCGGAAGATTGACAATATTGACAAATGCTCATCGGGTCTATTCCAGTAAAATTACAAGACAATGAAATCGCACAGCAATGAAATGATTTTGGATTTTGGTGGTGGAATTGTAAAATTCCAACTGAAATGCTGTTGAATATAAGTGGCTGCATTGTCGAAAAATAACTAGAAAATTTGTATGCAAAGCATAACTATGGTGGCTGATAAGGGCCATAGCGTAAAATTCCTGGTATGTAAATGAGGGCGCCAGAACGTTCGTTTTGGCGCACCAAAACAAAGAAAATTCCGTTTTGGCGCCCCCGCCAAAACGAACTTTCATTTTGGCGCCCCCGCCAAAACGAACTTTCGTTTTGGCGCCCCACCAAAACAACGAAAAACGTCGAAATTTCTCTAAAAGTTCGTTTTGGTGCGCCAAAACGGAGAAAATTCCGTTTTGGCGCCCCCGCCAAAACGAACTTTAAACCACATAAAATAATTCTATATACGTAAAATATTTTCATATATGCAAATTTATGCAAATTACACACAAGATCAACGCGCCAAATTGAAAAATAATTTTACTGTGGTTGAATGCTTGTTTTGGCGGGGGCGCCAAAACGGAAATAACCGCGCCAAAACGAACTTTTCTTTGTTTTGGCGCGCCAAAACGAACTTTCAGAGAAACTTCGACGTTTTTAGTTGTTTTGGCGGGGGCGCCAAAACGGAATTTTCTCCGTTTTGGCGCGCCAAAACGAACTTTTAAAGAAATTTCGACGTTTTTCGTTGTTTTGGCGGGGGCGCCAAAACGGAATTTTCTCCGTTTTGGCGCGCCAAAACGAACTTTTAGAGAAATTTCGACGTTTTTCGTTGTTTTGGCGGGGGTGCCAAAACGTAAGGTTCGTTTTAACGGGGGCCCCAAAGCGGAATTTTTAGAGAAAATTGGACGTTTTTTTTCGTTTTGGCGTTCTGGCGTTCTGTCGCCCTCATTTACATACCAGGAATTTTACGCTATGGCCCTTATCAGCCACCATACATAACTGATTGTAGGCTTGTAGAAAATATGGATCTAGATACGAATTTTGGAAATGATAAGTTCAAGCATAATTGAGATACGGGCGAGCGCAACGAAGACTAATCTGATAGGGCATAAATCGAGTCCTATTTGATAAAAACTAATTTTAGTGATGATATCAGCGTGTAACAGAAGTACATACGTTTTCACCCGATCGGAATATGAACTTATTCAATTTTATTGATTGCTATTTCATATATGGTAGAGGGTACACACGTTTTTACGGAGATGGCTGCATCTGTATTTCATAGTAGATAACGCCGATTAAAATGTGTTTTTCTTTTTCGCAGGTGTCACCCTGTGTTTTATGCCTTTACTAGGTCGACTGTATGGTAATATATATTTCCGTGCGGTACTTGGCCTACTTATTGAAAATTTGGAAAATTGTGTTGATTTGAATAACATTGGTATTCTACTATATGTTTTCCGGTCTTTGTTTTGAATAACTTAATTCTCCTTTCAAATTTTCGATCACTCTCTCAGTCCCATTGTTTGATTCTCGTTTGAATATACGTGTATATGCTGTTATATCATTCGCTATTCAGCACGCCTGATGATGGTTAGTCTTAAGCCGTAACTCTGCTCGAAATATCCATTTTTCACTATGTCACCTCCGGGGCTCCGAATTCTTGAATAGAATTGTATGATTATATATTTTATTTTATTTATTTATCCATCATCATAGTCAATGTCTTTCATGGTGGATATATCCACGTACAAAAGAATATAATATACATGTAAAACACCGATATCAGAAAATATAATGTCACAGACAGTACAAGTAGGTTTTTCAGACATAATATCGAAAGAATCTATATTTTTGATTTAAGTTTAGTAACTTCATTTGAAAAACATTTCAAACAACCCTGGGGTTTAGAAGTTCTTAATGAAAGGAGTTCAATAAATCTAAAAACACTAAGCCTTTTCGATCTAGAGCTGAAAAAAGGACAGATCATTATATGATGATATTCATCTTCGATTTCTCGCAAGTTACAGTGTTCGCAAAATCTTTTATTCTTTGGTATGGGGAGGTTCGTCCATCTCTAATTCCTCTTTTAAATCATATGTTGAAGTTCAAATTCGGCAGAGCGATTCAACAGCATATGGGGAACAGTTTTCTGAATAGTTTTCTGGACCAAATGACAACTTTGTATGTTTATAGTAGTAACATTTTGGAGAATTCTCTAAATAAGACTGCCAGGATTGTATGAAATTGTCACGAAGTCTACTTTCTATAGATTTAATAAAAAGGTTCTCATTGGATACTTCTATACTAATGTATACCAGACGTAACTTAAGCCTAAATGGTCCAACAAGGATTTCAGATAGAAAGTTTCTTTGTCTGTGATCCGTTTCAAGGTCTTGATTCATGATAGCCAAGGAAAATTTATGAGAACTACTGCCAATGTTAATAAAACATTAAGCTTTCAATTCAGTGACATCATACATTTTTCATGGGCTTAAAACTTGAAAATCGCTATTAATGAATTCAGAAAAGTGATTAATTTTAAGTTCATTTCATTACATATAATGAATATATCAAGAACTGTCATGAAAGAACTCATGCAAGTGGTCAATGAATAAACTTACTAGTGATGAACTTAAACTTAATAAAATAACTAAGTTAATAATTCAAGACATCTAAGTAAGCTCAAAGGGAACAGATTGTCTTAAATCATCAAACGTAAATACATCGAAATTGTGAGGTAATTTTATTGCAAACTGGTGCAGTGTCTGATAACATCAAAGTCAGATATGATCATCGTAAATTTACCTAAACTAATTCCGGAATTGGTCTAATAATCTCAAAAAGTGACCTGCCAAAACATCGGAAAACATCAATGCATTTGATTTCATGTTAGTTAATAAAATGACAGTCAGTTTTTCATTTATTCTTCCTTGGCCTTTTTATTTCGTGGCTATTTATTCCTAGGCAAATACCTTGGCCATTCTTTCCTTGTCCATTTTTTTCCGTTCACCATGCAGGTTTCATGAGATAAGCAATTTATAATAGCATAGCCGTCATATACGGCTCCGCGTCCTCTGATGGCATGTGTATTAGGTGACAATTCAATTCAATTCTTTATTTATCCTTATTACATATAAAATTCCGGGATAAAATTCCCTAATTCAATAAAGTTACAAATTGAAGAATAAGAAAATACAACATACAAGACACACACGTGATTCATACAGAATAACATAATGAACATAACATAACATACAGAATAACATCTACATCGGAGAAACTGGACAAACATTACGTCAACGCTTGAACGGTCACAAATTTGATATCAGACACAAGGAAATGGATAAACCTATCGGCGAACATTTCAATCTTCCGAACCACACCATCAGTAACCTTAAAGTGACCGCGTTACATAAAATGAACACTTCTAATAAACATTTGTGCAAAATCATGGAACAAAAACTTACCCAACGCGGTGATACTGTTAATCTTGGCCTCAATCGCGATCTAGGATTCATGTCCCACTACAGAACGTAATTTCGTTTGTTATTCGTTGTATCTGGACTTATCTCGGACTTCCATTTCTTGTTATTCGTTGCTCTTAGATACCATCTGTTTATTTTACTTTAATTTAGTTTCATTTTGATTTATTTCTCTTTGATTTGTTTCAGTTTGTTATTCCTTAATTAATTAATTATCTACTCACTCACTTAGTTATTAATTATCATGTCATTAATCATAGCTGTCTCCGCAGGATCCTTCACATAAGATGGCAAGACAAAATTCCCAATACTGATGTCCTTGTCAAAGCAGGTCTCCCAAGCATCGACACCCTGCTTCAGAAGGCACAAGTCCGGTGGGCAGGACACATAGTGCGCATGCCTGACAGCCGCATCCCAAAGCAACTTCTGTTCGGTGAACTTGCCTCCGGCAAAAGATCAACACGTGGCCAGAAGAAACGCTACAAGGACACTCTAAAAATGTCCCTTGGTGCATTTGGCATTGATCCCAAAACCTGGGAAAATCCTGCCTCTGACAGAGCCAGCTTCAAAAGCTTGATCCATCAGGGAGCCAT